>NC_037669.1:88065597-88156080 GCF_003255815.1 Theropithecus gelada
TTTTTTTTTTTTTTTTTTTTTTGAGACGGAGTCTGGCTCCGTTGCCCGGGCTGGAGTGCAATGGCCGGATCTCAGCTCACTGCAAGCTCCGCCCCCCGGGTTTACGCCATTCTCCTGCCTCAGCCTCCCGAGTAGCTGGGACTACAGGCGCCCGCCGCCTCGCCCGGCTAGTTTTTTGTATTTTTTAGTAGAGACGGGGTTTCACCGTGTTCGCCAGGATGGTCTCGATATCCTGACCTCGTGATCCGCCCGTCTCAGCCTCCAAAAGTGCTGGGATTACAGGCTTGAGCCACCGCGCCCGGCCAGACAGTACATTCTTTGAATGTAGATATTGTAATGGTTTTTAGGAAACGTGTATTTCCTAACAATGGAACTGAGGATTTTCTTTGGAGGACTTTTTGTTCCTCAAGCCCCCTGTGGGAATTCTCAGGAACTGCTAGGCCTGAGGTCAGGAGTGTGGGCGTCACATGCTGCGAGCTCCCCACCCCACTGAGAGATCACATGCCCCTCCCTCAGGGTCCAAGGGCCCTGCTCTGAGCCTGTCCTGAGACCCACCCCTCCCCTGTCCCCTCTGGAGAGAGCACACACCTGTCCTGTGGCTTCCCTGGGATCACTCACCTGCTGGGCCTGCCTCAAGTCTTCTGAGAAAGTTGGCTCGACCCCAGAGGCCCAAGGGTTCCAGAGAAAAACCCAGACCAGGAGTCAGAAGCTGCAGCTGCTCAGACCCGGCTCTGCCTCTTTTTGGCTTTCCAACGAGGGGAGATTTTAAGCACTGCCCCTCTGTCTGTCGGTCCCATGGGGTGGACAGCAGAGGTCAGCCTCTCAGGTGGGGCCAGGACTTCCCCTGAGGCCTTGTTTCATCTGCCTGCCCCCAGGCCAGGCTCCTCTGTTCTGAGCACCCCTGGAGGACTCCAGGCCAGTCCCCAAGGCTGCTAGGCCGGCCTGCCCAGGGATGGGCGCTCAGGGGGTGTACAAGCAGAGGCCCTGACCCTGACCCTGGTACTCCTTCCCCTCGTGCTCTTGGGGGTGCTGCCAGGTGATCTAGGGGTCTTTTTCACAGATGCCAGAAAACTCGCCAGTGAGCAGGGAGAGAGGCTATTTCCACAAATAGTCACTGCTGCGTGAGCTCACCTCCACACCGGCCCTGTGGCTTCCTTCATGAACCCTCAAGAGGCCAGAGGGCTGCTGCACAGTGCTCAGCTGCCCTCAGGAGTAACGGAGGTTCCAGTGGTATCTGGAAGTTGCAGAGGTCCTGGGCCTTCCTTAGGGCAAGGGGGTGGAACTCGGGGGTGTGGACAATGACCCAGGAGCTGGGGAGGCTGCTGTAGGGGGGCCCGGCATAGGCCCAACACGCGGCTTGGTGGTTTTGCCTCAGAAGCCCACAGCAAAGTTATTTTTGACTCCAGTTTCACGTCTTGCTGCTTTTTAAAAATACCAAGCCATGAAATTCCTGCTCCAACTGTTTTTTTATGGCACCCAGTGTTTCAGGCTGGCCACAGCAATGCTGTGATGTCACGTTCCAGTTCCTGTGACTCATGGAGGCTGCTGGGCTATGGGACTTGAAAACGCATGTGGTGGGGAGCAGGCAGGGAGCAGGCCCGCCAGCCCTGCTTGTTTGCATCTCTTTCGCATTTAATTTTGTTAAATGTTCAAGTCATTGCGTTTTGCTGTCCTAACTCAGCAAAGCCAAGGATTTTTGCCTGTTTGCTTTGGGGATACAGAATGGCCTATTTGCTTCAAGATACCTTAAACCTGCTCCCCCCACACACCCATGGTAGTCCTGGCAGTTCCTATTTGATAGGCTGCTCAGGTGAGGCATCTGGTTCCACACTGGTGGGGAAGGTGGCAGTGCCTGGCCCTGATGTGGGCCAAGCTGCCTCACCACTCTCAGGGGCTCTCTGTATCCCTCTTTCCTGGGAGGGCTTGCTGTTGCTTATGGAAATATACACCCAATTTTATAGTTATACCATTTTCCCTGGGGATCGGTCCTCCCACGTGCTCGCAGACAGAATTTGTTGGGAGGGTATAGAGTGAAAGTCATCCGGTGCGTCTTCCCAACATCCCAGGAGGGCGTGTGCAGCCCTCCTAACACTGCTGCCACTTACAGACAGGGCCGTAAGGGTGGTGGTGGGTTGTTTCTGCAAAAATGGGCCCGCTCTCTGCATCAGCACATCTAGCCAGCTCACCTACTTGGTCCAGAGTGGATGTAGCCACCCTCCTTGTTGTGGACCTTCATGGGCTGCCCTTTTGGCCAGAGTCATGTTCAGGACAACCTGAACTTCTTTGTGGGGGTTTGGAAACAAGAGGCTTGTTTTCCTTCTGTTAAGAGGCTGCTTCTGGGGGACAAGGGACCCAAGACACTGTCTGGTCTGTGCCAGGAACACACTTGGTGGCAGAGGGACTGGGGAAATGTCTGTCTGTCTGGGCTCCTGGCCCTTCCCCAGCCCTGTTACTATTTTTGGCATTTTTCCCAAAGGCTCCTCTGGCTTTGCAAATGCGGCGGGACAGGGGAACCTGCGTCTTCCCCAAGTCTCAGGTCAGGGCCACTGCCCTGCCTCCCTTGTGACACGCAGCCTGCGAACAGCACTCAAAAACGGTCAAGCTCGTGTTTGCCGGGGGACTGGATGGCAGCTCCCATGGGGGTCTGGCAAAAAACTCAGGTTTTCCATCTTTTTTTTTTTTTTTTTTTTTTTTTTTTTTTTTTTTTTGAGACGGAGTCTCGCTCTGTCGCCCAGGCTGGAGTGCAGTGGCCGGATCTCAGCTCACTGCAAGCTCCGCCTCCCGGGTTCACGCCATTCTCCTGCCTCAGCCTCCCAAGTAGCTGGGACTACAGGCGCCCGCCACCTCGCCCGGCTAGTTTTTTGTACTTTTTAGTAGAGACGGGGTTTCACCGTATTAACCAGGATGGTCTCGATCTCCTGACCTCGTGATCCGCCCGTCTCGGCCTCCCAAAGTGCTGGGATTACAGGCTTGAGCCACCGCGCCCGGCCGGTTTTCCATCTTTTATCCCATCTGTGGTTGTGGCAGAAAGCACCCTGTTCCCAAAGAGGCTGCAGATTGAAGGCCCCTGCCTGCCAGATGGGCTCGGCAGTGGCTGTGGTTACCTCTGGGGCCTGGGAATGTTCATGGTCGGTCGTATGAGATTTCTTCTGTGAGGCTCTGAGCAGGCTTGGAGATGAGGGAGGGCTGGGAGATGGTAGGCAGGAGCGGGTGGTGGAGAGCAGAGGCTGGGAGCGGGGAGAGAGGCCCATGCAGGGACATCTCATTTGGGCTGAATCTAGGCTTGCTCTGAGAGGAGGAAGGGAGGGCACTCCAGGTGATTTGCCCTTGCTCCTCTGGGACCTGAGGGCCCTCCAAGGAAAGGCCAAACACAGGCCACAAGAAAGGGGCCTTGAGTGTTATGACAGGAGCCCCAAACTGGCCTGCATGGCTCTGAGATTAAGCAAGCCACAGCCTAGTTCATCACAGCTGACCCCGTGACCACTTGGTGCTTTCCTGAATGAGGCACCACCATAGCAGGGCCAGGAAGGGCTGTAGTCGGGCCTGCTGCTTCCTCCCATGCGCTCTGTTAAGGGCCCTGATCCAGGCCTGTACTATAGGTACGGAACCTCATCATGCCCACAGTGGCCATGGCTGAGGAAGCACAGGAAGCCTTGAACTTAGCATGGCATTTGGGAAGCAATTATTTGCCCCTTGCCCTTCTGATCTGGGCCCAGCCAGTGGCTCCAGAAAAGATTATTGCCCAGGTTTCCCCACTGTGGATCAGTGGATGCTTGGCAGGATAGGGAGCCTTGAGACTCCATCCCTAGTGGTTTGTGCCCTTCTTCCTCCCGGAGGTGGCCTTGCTGGGTGGTAGCTGCAGCCGACTTGCCAGACTATACTGAGACTTCCAGGCCTCCAGCAAGCTATCAAGCTGTCTCTCTGGCTTAGGATGATAATGTTTTATTGGGTCTTGAGAAAGTAGTTAACTAACTACTTTATATGGATTGTTGGAAAAGTCAGCCTCTGAAGAAATGGGATGCAGAAGGCGACCAAGGCCGAGGTCCACACCCCATGCTCAGCCCTGGAGTCAGAGTCCAGCAAAGCTGATGGCCAAGCATGACTGGTGTCCTACACCTTGGGGCCTATCCCGGTCAGACACTTGGCTTCCCCGGTGGCCTGTACATGGCTGGCAGGGATGTGCTTGAACCCACCCCGTGTCAGTGGGGCTGTGACTCAGGTCCTCCCTTTGGGTGTGAGCAGCACCCCATGGGTCCCAGGAGCATCCGATTTTATGAATGGTCTGAGTGGACCCACTTTTTATAGCTTCTCCTTTTGGGAGAAAGAGTGATATGGAAAAGAGAGCTGTGTTCATGTAAAAGGAGTTGCTTTTAAGCCATGAGGTAGGTAAATAGCCAAGATTCCTTAATCTGGTGGCTAATCCACTAATAGAAAACAGTGTTTCATGTACTTCCCGAAGCTAATCCTCAGTAGAGGTGGGGGCTGGGGGATGCAAAACCGTCAGAGAAATCCTATATCCCTGAGATAATGTGAAACAGAACCATGGACCGTAGGCTCAAGGGACCAAAAGCTCATTTTCTGTTGTTTGCAGCAGACTGTGGGGTTAGGGGGAGTGGTTAAAAAGACAGTTGCTGGGTCTAGAGAGATTGGGAAGAATTTTTTAGAAATTGGTTCTTTTGTGAATCGGCTGTTTGTGATCCTGGGCATGTTAGCATGTCAGACATCAGCATTAGAGGGGAGCTCCATTCCTTCCTTTCTGAGGTTCAGGCCTCGAAGATTTTAGTCATCATCAGACCAGGACTGAGGGGAGGGGAGGAACTGGACTGCTTCCTTGACTCCCACCCCCACTTCCTGCCAAAGCAATGAGGCTTCCTCCTCCCACGACTAGCTGGTGGGGGCTGGCCCCTCCTACTGCCTGCCCCACTCTCCTCTGTCCCTTCAAGCCCACCAGGTCCGAGACCCACCCTGGGGTGAGTATTCCTCACAAGCTGGGTGGACCCATCCCTAGATTAGGGCTGCCCTTTGGCCTGGGGGACCTGGGCTGACAGGCACCAGACCTGTGTTCCCTGCATTCCCACAGCACTCAGGGCTGGGCATTTGTCCATCCAGTCAGTACTCAGTGTACACCTGCTGTGTACCAGGTGCTGTCTAGGAGCAGGAAGACAGTGATGAGGAAGAATAGACAACAATCTCTGTCCTCATGGCACTGGCACGCAGACTGACTGATGTCCACAGGCTGCTTGAAGGGCATCGTTTGTACCCTCTGACATGTAGGCCCCTGAGATGGAGACCATAAGGTGCTGGGTGGTGGCTGGGGCCAGGAGGCAGAGCCTTCGGTAGTGCGAAGGGCTGGGCTTAGACCAGCAGGCCCTGTCTGCAGATGGCTAGGCTGGCTCCTCTGGCCCCCCAGTCATTGCTGACATGTGGCAGCAGGCTAGCCAGGGCACCACCAGCAAGGCAGGGCCCTGCGTGTGCACACACACAGGCGTATACCAAGTGACAAAGCTGGAGTTGGCAGGAGACAGTGCAGAGCTAGGGTAGGCAGTGGGGCCCGGCAGCCCTGCTTTGTTTTGATAGCTCATGAGACCCCACAGCAAAGAGATTCCCCTTTTATTGCATCTGTTTTAGATCTTCAGAATCTGAGTGAAGTCAAAACCATGCTACAGGGGAGACTAATTCAACATTTTTCATCTCTGCAGTGAAGCCAAAGGAAAGTTAGACATTCAGTGCAGGGGTGTTGAGTCAATGGCCAGCCCAAGGACATTTGCCCTGGCCTGCCACAAATGTCCTCAGTGGTGTGGCTGGGTGACTGCACCCTCTCCCTGAGACTCAGAGCAGCTGGGGCCACCCCACCTCCAGCCCAGTTATCTGGCTCCTGTGTTGGTGGGGAGGAGACTGGGAACCCCAGCCCCACCAGGGGGACCTCGTGGGGGCGCCCACATCAACCACAACCCAGGAAATGATTAAAAGGAGCTTTTCATCACAGGAGAACTTTAAGAAGCAGCCAGACCACCACGTGCATCAATGGCTTACACCCTCCCAAACCTGACCACAGGCTGCCCTATTTGGGGCCTCATCAAGCCCCATCTGTGCCCATGGCTCCCCCAGTATCCCAGAGCTCAGCCAGGGCAATGGCTAGAGGAGTCATGTTCCCCATAGTGCATGCCTGTGCCCAGCCAGACAGAGCAAGTGCTACATGCATATTAGCTGTTAATATGAATATTGCAGTGACTACGAGAGATGTGTTTTACAGACGAAGACACTGAAGCCCTGGGTCTAGTAACTTGCCCAGGGCTGCTTGGCGAGTTAGTGGTCAAGTTTGCCTTTGAACCTAGGCCATATAGCTGAAGAGCCTTCGTGCTTACCACATGGGACCAAGGTTCCCCACTAGGAATCCTTCAGTGGCATTTTCCGAGGGCCCACACCCGTGAGGGGAGGAAGGCAAGCATCCGAGCGGTGGGGCCAGGGCAAGGAGGCTCCTGGGGTAGGAGAGTGGGTGGGCCTCAGGTGGGTGGGGTTGGGCAGGGAAGGCAGTATTGGTGGGCAGCACAGGGCCTGGAGGGCCACAGGAATGCCGTGCCACGGAGTCTGGCCTTTATTCCTGAGCTCTTAGATAGGAAAGAGTCATGGAGAAGCAGTGAGGAGGCAGAGGGTGAAGAGTGTCCCAGGAGTAGGGCAAGGGGAGTCACCAGGAAGCCTAGGTGTGAGGATGGGGACTGAGGAGCAGGCAGGAGGGGCACCTGAGTGCCAAGAGGGAAGTACCTCGAACCCTGCCTGGAAGGCCCTAGTGCAGGAGGAGCCCAGCTGGGGCAGGGGATGGGGTGCCTGCCTGAGTCTGGCGAGGGCAGAGCCCTGATGTGGCTACCCCTGCCAATGATATGCTGACCAACCCCGTGTGGCCACCAGGGGGGCCTGGGACAGCATGGTCCTGTGTGCTCACCCTCCTACTGCCTCTCCCAGGCTTTACCCAGCTGCTGCCTCTCCCTTAGTCAGTGCAGCTTCCCATTTTGCCCCATCAGCCACTGATGCCATATCTCCTGGCCTCCCTGCAAACCTACCAGCCCAGAACAGTTGCAGCTCCCCTTGCCACTGTGTCCCCAGCCCAGGCAGAGTGCTTGGTGGGACACATGGCTGGATGTTGGCTCCGCCTCCACCCATCAGTCTGGCCCAACCACCCTGTCCACCTCCATGCCACCTGTCTTCCAGCTCAGAGGAGGCTCCCATAGGAACCAGTACCACTCACCAAGGAGGGCCCCAGGTACCACCACCCAGGGCTCTGCTAAGAGCAGGATGTGGATATGGGGAAGGACCCTGGCCAAGGTGAGCACCAGGCCCCTGGGAAGAGGGGCTGCCCCAGAGCTGGGGGGCGGGGGATGGAGTGGGTAATCCTCAAGTGAGGCCTGCACTTGGAGAAGTATTTTTAAGGATTTGGCCAGCCTTGTTCTTTCCTGCTCCTAAAATGTTCTTTGCTGTCAGTGGTGGTGGAGTAGCTTTCCCCGAGCCTAGACGGGACTGGTGCTGCGGCCGTGTCAGTGCTCGGAAGCCCCCAAGAGCTAGGGTCCCTTGTTTGCTGCCTGTGGTGGGTGCCTGACAGATGTATGGAAGTGAATGATGTTGTTGGCTGCCCCCGAGGACGGTTGTGAGTGTCCCACAACTCCTCAGTTTTGGAGAAGTTACGGCTCCAGCTTCCCTGCCATGTTCGCACATGAGTACATGAGGGAAGCCTTCAGCAAAGGTGCTGATGACAGTGGTCATGGGAGGAGGAGCAGCTCCTCGAAGGGACATGTCTCTGAGGGTGTGACCTTGGTCTGTGCTCTGAAGTACCAGTCCTTCCGTTTCATGGCCTGTGGGACCAGGTGGCTGTGGTCAGTTCCTAGGTCGAGGCTCTTCTCCCAGAGTTTATTCTGGAACCAGCGTTCTACAAACTGGCCACAGGCATGTGGGAGCAGCATCCTCCCTGGCTGTGCCTGCTCAGACTTGTGAGCCTGGTGAGGCAGTGCCAGGGAGTGGAGGATTCTCTGTTCCCTTCTGTTTCAAGCTAAGGGCCCTAGAGCGCACATCTCTTCCCTGCTCAACCACTTGAGGCCAAACACCCTGGCCTCCTGAGAGTTCCAAGAGTGTGCCTCAGGGCCTTTGCACCTGCTGCACCTAGTACTTGGAAAGCACTTGCATCAGCTCATCCTGTGTTGCTTTCTCCCAGAGGCCTTCCTGGCAGAGTTGATGTTGTCCTTCCCAGGCCGGGCAGCCCTGGCATCAGCCCCATAGCAGGTGAGCCGTGGCAGGGGCCTGACTCCACCCGAAGCTCAGTCCCTGGTGGCCAGACACACACTCTGCTCCTGTTCCCCTCGCTCTCTCACCAAACACAGAGTGAAAAGGGAATGAAGAGGCCTTGAAAGGAAATAGAAATAGAACTGAGAGAAAAGTGCTAAGAAAAAAATGCAGGACAAGCCCACCTCAAGAGGAAACCAAGCTAGGGAGAAAAAGAGGCTGGGGCTGAAAGAAGGGGAATTGACACTGGTAGGAGGTGGCCAGCAGGAGAAAGGAGGGACAAAGGAAAAGCCCACGTAGCCCAGGGAGAGTGCTGGGGTGTAACTAGACCTGAGGGGAGAAAGTGGGCACGAGGGACCGTACGTTACTCCATGGGGGTGTGAGGCGCAGCCAGGTGAGTCGCACCTGTCCTTGTTTGCTCATTTTGCCACATACGAGGGTGGGGGCTTCACCCTCTCCGGAAGCACTATGCTCCCACCTTCTCTGTGCCTGTCCAGAGAGGAACTCTTCCTGTACCTCTGCAGAGCCCGTGGGAGTGTCACACCACCCGTGCCCCTCGCCAGCTGGGTAGTCATGCAGAGGCCCCTGTGAACTTTCGTGATGCCCCAGATGCCTGAGTCCCCATCACACACATCAGAGAAGCTAAGGCTCTCCCCCCAGCCACCTGAGGCCAGCAGAGCTGCATAAACCCAGGCTCTGTCCTAGGCAGGACATCTGAACTGGTCAGTTTGGGCCACTGGTGGGCATGGAGGATGATATGGCATCTGGGCTCAACTGTTCCAACCTCGGAGCCCTGTGGGGCACATAGCAGGCTTTCAGCAGACATCTAATTACTCTATGTCAGTAGAGAAGGACACATCTGAGGTAGTGAGGTGCAGACTGGGGGTGTCTGTTGAAATGTCCCCAGTGTTCCTCTTCTACTTGGAGTTGGGGGCCCAGGTGCCAGACATGTCTCTGAGGACTTGTATTTCAGTGCAGCTTCTTTGGGCATCACTACAATTTTTAGGGGGCTAAAAATAAAAGCCTGTCATTTTAAAATCAGTTCTTTTTATACCATGCTCAGAAGGCCCTTTAAGGTGTTACATAAAACGTCTTACACGTCTTGAACTGCGAGTGAGAGAAGGCACACTCGCCCTCTGAATGTTGCCCCAATGGGACAGATCACAGTGTCCCCTGAGCAGGAAAATTAGGATTCAAATAGAATGCCATTGTTCAGCCTCTCCTGGGGGGATTTTCCTTGGAGAACTCAGGTGGATGAATCATGGCTGAAAGCCCTACCACCACCTGGCCTGAGCTCCTAGATCCACTGTCCAACCCAAGAGAGCCAACCCAAGCTAGCCTGTCACCATGCTCTTGGTTTTGGTCCCCAGCATCTCAGCATCCTCCCTGTTGGGTCACCTGGGTTGGGCAGTCCCTCCTTCATCCCCACCAAGGAGCTTTCTAGGAGGTTCAGCCCATCGCTGACATCACCCTGGGTCCTGGCAAGGCCCTTGGCTCCCCTGCACTGGACTCTGCTCTCCAGCCTGCAGGGGCCTTGTGGGTCCGCTGCCCTCCCCCTTCCCCCTCCTTCTTCCCTCCTCACCCACTGGCTGCCCCCAATAGGATCCTCAGTAGTCCCAGTCTCAAAAATGCAGAGCAACTCTGCTGCTGGCTCAGGCTTCTCAGACCACCCCATGCCTGCCAGACCCTCTCAACATTCTTGGGGGTCCTCATACTCAGCCTGTGCAATCTGGAGCCCGTCTTCTGCCCCTCCTGCAGGGCCAGTCCTTGTCTTGTGTTCTTGGCCTTGGAGCACATCTCCTCCTCTCTCAGACCCCCATCTAACTCGTCACCAGGTACTGGTGCTTCATTTTTTGTGGCTATCTCTGGTTCTATCCACTTTCCTTCCTGGCTTCTCCTGCCCCCAGTCCAAGCCACCATCATCCCCTCTGGTTCTCTCTTGCCTGCACCTCACCTTCTCACAGCCGTAAAGCCACTCGCAGACTGTCCCTGTGTAGTAGCCAGAGGGGTCTCAAATCCCCTCAGCCTGGCACCCTCCTGCTCTGAGGGTAAAGATGAAGCTGCTAGGCGTGACCTGCAGGGCCCAACCCCATCTCCTGCCTCCCCCAAGACCCCCTCTTCTTGCTCCAGTGCACGCGCCTCCTTTGGTCCATCCTTCCCGTTTGTTAGCGGCCAGCCCAGGGCCTTCGCGCACACTGTTCCTTGGGTCCTGATCCTCTTCCTGCCCCTCTTGCCCCTCTGTCCCCCAGTGTAGCCCACTGTCTGTGTGCCTGTGTAGCATCTGCCTCGTTGAACTGGGGTGTACCCTGTGGGCCCAGCCAAGTCTGTCTGGGTGTTGTCACCCTGGGCCCGGGACAGGCCAGCACGGGGAGGTGCTTGGTGAGAGTTTGAGTAAGTGAAGAGCGAGGGCAAGGGTCAGCAAATTTAAACAGTAAAGATTCTAGGCTTTGTGGGCCATACAGCCTCTGTCACCACTACTCAACCTGCCATGGACCCAGAAGGCAGATACCGTACGGAAGAGACCATACAGAAGCCAGCAGGCGTATCCATAAAACCTTATTTACACAAAGGGGCAACTGGCAGTAGTGTGCTAACCCTTGGTCTAGAGAAACAGCAGAATACATTCGATGGCAAACAAGTGATTTGAAGACCAAGGTTTTCTTGAGAAGGGTCATGGCTTCCTGGAAATTGCTGGTAACAGAGTAGGAAAAGGGTTCAGAAATGAGCCCCCAGGTGAACCTCAGGCAGATGTGACTTTGAATATAAAACTTCTGGAGCCCTGCTGACCACACCCCATGAGGCTTCCTGACACTGGCCATGAGGGCCTTGACCTGGGAGGCAGACAGTATCGGGTGAAGAGTGACAGTGCCCAGGCCATAGGGTCCTCACTCCAGCTTCCTGTCACTCCGACTTAGGGAGAGAGAGGTACCTTGTTTAAAGGTGAACCTTGTCTTCAGGGGATGGGGCACCCAGCAGTGACCCAGGTGAGTTCCACAGTGTGTTTTGGGACTGATCACTTAATGCTGCAGTGGCACAAGTGCCGGTGAAAGAAGCATTGACAGTGAAGCGACTGGGGCAGCTTCTCGTTGCATATCCAGGAGGAGGTTCTTGTCTCTGTGTCCTTTCAGTTCCTATTACATTGAGTTTTCATGATTCACATGAATTATTCTTATGACCTTTGTCATAATTCCAAACCTAAATGTTTAGCCAGGTAAGAGACTGCTTTTCAGGGGGAGGTGACACGTGAGGCTGACAATGTGAGGGGGTGGGTGACCCTAGGGGCTGTCCATTCCCACTGGCTGAGGTAGGAGCTTCTGCTCATTTAATTTGGAGCAGCTAGGCCAGGCAGCCTAAACCAGGACAGCAGGTGCTGCTGCTGGGTGAGGACAGGGATCCCCGAGTCTTTCCTCAGGCTGCCTGCATTTGGGCATCAGGGCTGGAAGTGGGATGGGACACCAGCAGGCCTCTCCTTTGGCATTCTTGATGGGGACAGAGCCAAGATGCACACTGCCTAGTGCTTTAGCTTACACACTGCAGCCAGGCCACCCGGGCTCACAGCCTAGGCTTGTCACTGATAAGCTGTGTAACTTTAGGCAAGTTACTTAATCTCACTGTGCCTCAGTTTCTTCATCTGTAAAATGGGGATGATAAAAGCTCCTACACTGAAGGTTTCTTGGAAGTTTTTGGTACACACGAGCGCCCCATGAAAGTCAGCTGCCAAGAGAAGCCCACGGAGCAGAGGGTCAATCATCAGGGTGAATCGCCCAGAGCCCAGTCCCAGGACTTCCTGCTGGTCCCCCTCATACTGCACGGAGGACCTAAGAATGTTCCCAGGGCGGCACCAAGTCCTGGGAGAGGGAATGAGCTGCCTGGTTTCTCTAAGGTCAGCAGATGGAAGGGGCCGCACTGTGGGAGGTTGGACCCCAGCATGAGGGAGTTCTGGGAGATGGGCCATCTTTCCTGGCCACTTTGCCCAGGCTGCCCCTCTAGCAGCCAGAGCCCTGGACTCCTCAACCCCTGTGTCAGTTTCCCTTTACCCTGCCTCAATGTCAGAAGCCATGGACACTTGTGTCAGGTAAAGCAGTTTCCCTTGTTGACACCTGGCACCCGACCCAGCCTGTACCTCTTTGGGGACTTTCTGAGGGGCTAGGACCAGACCTCTGGCCCCTGCTCCCCTGTACAGAGCACAGGGTGAGAGGCAGTGTGATCAAGGAGCTGTTTGGAAGGTCAGCGCTCATTTGCCCTTGAATAAATGAAAGTCGAGGCTGCCAGGCTATGGAGTGTGGACCCGGGGAGGCTGCAGAGGTGTTTGCCTGCAGAGCACTCCCCTCACCCTCCAGGGCAGGTGTGGCCTTGTCTCCAGCCTGGGGAGGACAGGCGCTGTGTAGCAGGAGAATTCCCGGGGTGGACGGAGCATGAGGCAAGGAGAGCAGCCTGCTTGGCTGGGCCCCACTGGGAGTTGTGCCACTAGGCAGCAGGCGGGAACAGCAGTGGCTTGTGTACACCGAGGTAGCACATATTTTCTGAACCCTCGCATGGGGATATGCTTACTTTTTGTTCTGAACCGACAGGTAAAGTTACATTCTGAACAAGGCCACATGATATGGCTCCAAACCGGTCTGTGCCAGGGATGCCCCCCACGCACCCCCTCTGCCATCTCAGATGCTCTCCTGCCCTCCTCCCACAGCTGCTGTGCAGCTGGGGAAGCACAGTGGCACTGTGGTGGCCTGTCCTGGCTGCTCTGGGCCTGTGGTCCGGACAGACTCCCTGCAGGTGGCCTGCCAGCCCTCCCACCTGTATGTGCCACCAGCCCTGAGTATGTCTTCACTTTGCCACTTGGATGCCCAGTGGGGCATTTCCATCATGGGGAAACCCCTTCCTTCCCCTTGTAGAGGGAAGGCACACCAGCAGCATTTGAGATTTCCATGTTTCAGCCAGGCGCAGTGGCTCATGCCTATAATCCCAACACTTTGGGAGGCCGAGGCGGGCAGATCACGAAGTCAGGAGATCGAGACCTGTCTCTACTAAAAATACAAAAATATTAGCCAGGCACGGTGGCAGGCGCCTGTAGTCCCAGCTACTCGGGAGGCTGAGGCAGGAGAATGGCGTGAACCCGGGAGGTGGAGCTTGCAGTGAGCCGAGATCGCACCGCTACACTCCAACCTGGGCAACAGAACCAGACTCCGTCTCAAAAAAAAAGATTTCCATGTTTCACTTTCTATAAGGAGTCACCATTTTCTGTGAAAATGAGGCCCTGTGCTTTATTAATTTGATTTTTAAGAAAAAGATAAAAAATTTTAAGAAAGTAGGATTTTTTTTTTTTTAACTATATGGAGCAGAGAATGCCAGACAGCATTCTAACGTACAGAAATCCAAAAAGCATCCTGCTCTCCCAGGCCTTCTCCTGGCTCAGAGTGGGGGCAGCTGGGATCACATGTGCTGGGAAGGGCCTGGTGGACTTCTTTCTCCCTGATGGTGGCCACCACCCGGCACCTTGGCAGAGAAGGAACAGGGGAAGCCGAGACCAAACGCAGAGATGACACAGCTCCTCTGAAGCTAGGCTGGAGGGGGAGAAACTGCCTTGGGGGGTGTTGGGCCTCGTAAAAAGCCTGTTTGTCTACTATGCTGTGAAGTGATCCTCAAAGCTCTGAGAGGAAGGCCTCAACAGGGTGGCACCTTCATGCAGGGGGCTGGTTGTGAAACAGGTGATGCTTCTCTTTTCAAATAATTTAGACACATTTAGTGGTCACATTCCTACTGAGCTGAAGTATGGGCCCCCTATGGAACTAAGTGGAGGCCCCCGTATTGACGTTGGCCCAACACCTCGCACACGTTTTCTGGGCCCACTATCTCCACGTTTTCATCTCCTGTGAAAAGTTTGAAAAAAAATAAAAATAATAAAGGCAGAAGAGGAAAAACAGGCTCCTCTGCTGTGGCCTTGAGTTTGGGGCCATCGGAAAAAGTCTGGATGAAGAATGATTTTGGCCCTGTGAGTTTCACAGCAGCCAGTGGAAACTTCCAGGAATGCTGCCCCAGGCCAGCCGGGGGCTGTTTCCGCCGCCACTTTTATGAGCTGCAGACCCCCTCCCTGGCTGGCTGGCTGGCCAGCACAGGGGGAATGTGATGGTCTCTTTCAGCTCAGCTCTGCCTCTCAGGGTGCAGTTTGTGTTCCATGGGCAGCATTTTTCCAGGCTCTGTCCAGTGACAGAGGGTTCAGAGCCCTCACAGCCCAGATTGGCTCGTTTAGAAGGGGCCAGCCACCAGGCGGAGCACCCTCCACGGCAGCTGACATCCGTGTGGGATGCTGCAAGAATTTATAGCAGCCTTAGAGGGGAAACTCCCTCCTAAAATGTTTCAATGTTATATTAAATGTATGAAAGAAAGTTTTATTTCCACTGGACCAAGGCCCAGGACTTCATGGAGCCCCAGGGAAGGGGGCAAAACCTCTTGGGAAAGCACACAGGTGAGGTTAATCCGACCCTCCTGATGCCTATGGGCTGCACGGTATCAGAGTCAAGGCTGCCATACTCACATGGGCTCATCCAGTGGCCGGTGGGGGCCTGGCATACAGTAAGGCACTCAGCCAACCCTAAAGAGGGAAGTGAAATGACGCCAGAGGCGTCATGGCCAGCATGGTCCAACTGTGCAAGTGATGAGTGGGGCAGGCTTGCTCTGGTCCAGCCCCTCTTTGGGGAACATGCAGGCTACCAGACAGTGCTGCCCCTCTGCTGACACTCTGTCCAAAGCCAGAGGAGGAGGGCAGCTTTTGCCAGCCTGTCTGGGAGCTATGTCTGCAAGACTGGCCCTGGCCCATGAAGCACACACAGCTCCAGCAGCTGGGGGCCTTTGGCAGGCTAGGCAGGCAGGTCCGCAGGTGAGCCATTATGCTGGGTGTGTAAGAGAGGCCAGGAGAGCAAGGTCCCAGCTTCAGGAAGGCAGCATGACGACAAGCACCATCAGGGTGAGCAACTGCTGGGCTGCTGAGTTACCTAGGCCATGAGCTTGGTTGTCCTTCACACTGGGAGGAGAAAGTGGGATCAGAGAGATGAAGTTGTCATGGCCTGTGATTGCCCTGGGCTGAAGTCCCAGATGACATAACCTATAGTAGTCCTCATTGGACTTGGACAGGCAGAGACCCTCCTGGGATTAGGGGACTCACTCACCTCTCTGCCTTTGTTCCCTGCCAGCCTGGGAGGCTCTTCCAGGTGTGAGGAGAAGGACCCAAGGGAGTGCCATCATTTGTGGGTGCAGTTTTCTCACCTCTGGAGTGGAGGTGGTTGATGGTCTCCAGTTGTTTATGGACAGTGCCTGGCTCAGACAAGGAAGCTGGTTTTGCTCCAGAAGTCCAATCTAAATGCCAGGCCACCAGGGTGAGGGGTTCCTAACCCCTTGGTTCTCGAGAAATGACCAAAGGCTGTGGGACCTGCCATCTAGTTTCCCTCACTGTGTCCCCACCCCCTGCCCACAAACATCAGAGATCAGCCATCCAGAGCCAGGAGAAACAGACATAAAGGCGAGGGCTGTCCCAATAGCACCAGAGACAAGGGGCCTGGCAGAACCCCTGGGTGGAAAGAGCCAGCTGGCATTTGGGCAGTGGCTGAGGCAGCCAAGTGGGGACTGGCCAAGGAGGGTCCCTAGAGCAGCCTGGTGGCCCTTCCGTGTTCTGACCCAACCACTGTTTATTTTGCAGACAGTCTCCATCCTGGAGCAGCGGTTGACACTGACAGAAGACAAGCTGAAGCAGTGTCTAGAGAACCAGCAGCTAATCATGCAGAGAGCAACACCGTGATCGGGGGAGCAAGAATCAGGAGCTCGGTTGATTTGCGGGTGGCAGGCCAGGGATTTGTACCGTGGGACTTGGGTAAATAAAGGGAACTGAACTCTGTGGGAATCACATCCATACCGGAGCCCTGGATTTTTGCAGTTCTGCCCTCCATCTTGCTATCTGCACCAGGAGGCTCTCCACCTGGCAGCCAGAGGTCCCCAGTGGGCCGGGCTCACACACAAATGATGCTTCAGATCCGACTGAGAGGACCACATTTTCCTTAATGTAAAGGAGCCACTTGAAAATGCCTGCTCCCTCGGGGTCCTGAGACTGTGGCTCCCCCTCTGGAGGAGGTGGCCCCACCATGCCTTGATTTTCACTCATCATTTGGACACGTGATTGGCTTTTGCCACCCCTGCCATGGCATAGAAATTGACTGCACACTGATTGGATGAGCCGGGGGGTTTCTCTAAATCTGACTAAAGGCCCAAAGTGGGCCCATCTGAGTCAGGTTTGTCGGGAACAAGCCCTCTCGAGTGGGTGGTGGCTTTCAGTGGCCCTGATTTCTGTTCCACCCGTGTTCACTGGAGCCAGGTGGCTTCCTCCTCCTTGCGTGAGTGAGAGCACAGGAATCTCAAAATTAAACGTGACTTCATTGCACTTGTTGCAGGAGTGGCTTATGCTGGATGATGCTTAATCAATCTTCCCATCCCCAGGGCCCAAACAGTGAGAATGGTGACTTGGGAGGGCCTCTGCCAGGATTGCCTCTGAGGCCAGGACACCCCTGTTTTCAGCTGTTCAGGGTGTCGGGGAACAAGGGCAGTCAGAGCCCTTGCATGCACCCACCTCCCCCTGGCTGGCCCCCACTGACTGCTTCTGTTGGGATTTGGAGGCTTCAGGCACCTGAGTTTCCATTTGCTCCAGAGGGCTTCCATAGTCTCCTACCTCTGCCCCTTTGCTGGGGAAGCCAGGGCAAGTGTTTTCCCTGTGTCTGTGTGTCGCCCGTGCCTTCCGTCTTCGGCTTCTTGGGCTCAGCCAGCCAAGGAGGTCTTTATCCTCAAACACACCTGCTCTGCCCTGGGGAATGGGAGGTGGTGTTAGATCTTCCCAGGAACTGTCAGTACCACGTGGTCAGTGAGTTCCCAGCCTCTGCAGCCTTCAGGTGGAAGCAGAGCCTTCATGCCTCAGAGCCTGGACTGACAAGAGGGCAGCTGTGTTGAGTCCTGATGAACAACAAGGACAGGGACGCTTTCTCTGGCCTACACTGGGGGAGGAGGGAGCTTCCTGTTGCCAGCTGTGTGACCTCAACATTGTGACCTAACCTCTCTGAATCTTGGGTTCTTATTGTGTGAAGTGGTTGTGATACCATCCTCTGGAGACGAGGTATGCGATGCACTGTGCTCAAGAGAAGCCCATCACTCCCCATCCCCACCAGTCCCACTGGATCGACAGGGCATGCCGTCAACGCCATACTCCCCCTGCACTGTCGATAGGAAGAAGCTGCGGGCTCAGGGTGCTCTGGCAACTGCTAGGACCTGCCGCACTTTTCCCACGCGGCCCTGCCGGTGTGTGGAAGAGCCTGGCAGGCCTGCTGGTTCATGCTGACAGGTAAGTCTCTTGGCTACCTCAGGAGGCTTTGAAGGAGAGTCTGGGCAACTGCAGGTCAGCCTGCTCAGAGGAGGTGCAACTTGTGGAGCCAGCCATGTCGGTTCCCTCCCATGCCAGCCCTCCTGCCACCGGACCAGCACTGGGCTGCCTGTTGTGGCTTCTGGACCTGGGCTTGGACCTACCATGGGTGGAGACTGATGATTTCAGCAACCAGCCCAGGGCAAGGTCATCTCCAGAGACAGATGATGGCCCCTTGCTGGGGGCAGCAGGACATGCACAGGGTCTCCAAGGCGTCCTGTGGCAGCTCTTGCTCTCAGGCCAGACTGAGTTGCCGTCACCCCTGTCTTCAGTTTACACCAGGATCGAGTTTGGAATCTCCCTGTGAAATCCACCTTGCTCTGCTGGAGGACATGTGGAGTTGAGGGAGGTGGTCTTAGGGGTAGTGGTGTGGTATTTGTCCCTGATCGTTGACTGCCAGTGGAAGCTCCACTGGTTACTAGATATAAGGGGTCAGGAAGAAGGACTCGCCCCCACACACTTCTTGTAGTATGATATCAGCGTGTCCTGGGACAGCCTGACGTGGGCTGTCCAGATAGAAATAGGCCAGAACCAGGGCCAAGCTTGAATAGGCCCACGCTCAAGCCCCACGGACTGTCGGAGGGCTCTGCTAGAGTGGTCTGGGTGTCCATGCCCACACCCCTCCCTTGATGGAGTCACCAGCCAGACCTGGAATTTGGGGGCAGGATGTTCTTCTTGGAATGCTGCTCTTTAAAACAGGACAGGTTGGGCGCGGTGGCTCACACTTGTAATCCCAGCACTTTGGGAGGCCGAGGCGGGCGGATCACTTGAGGCCAGGAGCTCAAGACCAGCCTGGCCAACATGGAGAAACCCCGTCTCTACTAAAAATACAAAAATTAGCCGGGCGTGGTGGCTCACACCTGTAATCCCAGCTACTCAGAAGGCTGAGGCAGGAGAATTGCTTGAACCTGGGAGGCAGAGTTTGCAGTGAGCCAAGATCATGCCACTGCACTCCAGCCTGGGGGACAGAGCAAATCTCCGTCTCAAAAAGAAAAAAACACAAAAAACAGCACAGAGATTGCCTCCACCAAGCCAGGGGGTCAATGTGTATCACCATGCTGAGGGCAGAGCTGGGGGTGGGGTGGGCGCTAAGGCTACCACCTGGGGCCTGAGTTCTTCTTGAGTTCCTTTTCTTACTCATGGGAGGCTTGACTCAGGGCCTCACTGCTCTGAGTGAGAATCTGAGGGGAGGGAAACGGGGGTCCTAGGCAGCTGTGACCGCTGTGGGCACTGTCCCTCTAGCCTCAGTTCTGTACTCCCACCCCCTCCCTGTGCAGACGCTGCAGGCCTCCTGAGCTGCACACCACACTGCCTGGGAGTATAGGGCCCTCATAGGCAGCAAGGAATGTGGGGCCTGGGTGGGCTTGAGGTGGCTTGGGGAGGTGTAGGGGCCACATGACGGAGCCTTTCTTGCAGAATCTCCCTAAGCGACACTCTGCCAGCCCTACCCGATGGCTCCCTGTAGCTGGGGCTGCTACTGATCCCCCACTCTTGCTGCCAAGCACAAAAGCAGCCCTTCTGGAAATGCAAATGGCTCGGCTCAGCCGTCATCTCTCCTAATTTTGGATTTGGTAACAGCTCTCAGAAACCAAATTGCAGGAATCTCTTTTTTGTTAGGAAGATGAAGTTAGGTTAGCATTTTTGTCAGTAAGTGCATATCAGCAGCAATTCCCCATCGTTCGCCTCCCCAACCCCTTCATGCCCTAATTTTCCCAACGTGAAATAAAAGAATAGATGTCTATGATTTAAACTGCAGCCTGCTGCCTACCATTGTCCAGTTTCTGTGGGTTCCAGGGATGAACCTGCACTTCCTGCTGGAGAAGCTGAGAGGTGGCCGGGATGACCAAGGCAGGCAGCTCCCAGGTGAAAGCCACCAAGTCCAGCCCCAGCCTGTGGCAAAGCCTTCCCGCCTCTCACCCAATTCACCACACCCTGGGAGCACCTGACAGTCTGTGTCAAGGGGTTGCCACAGGCCTGTGGTCACCTAGCCACCCACTTCAGAGACTCAGGTAGCACAAGCCAGCCTGCTGTGGGAACTTGGCCATCCTGCCACCCAGCACAGTCCTTGGACTTCTGTCCTGTGGTTTGCTGCAGCATCGTGATTTCTCAGTGGTGGGTGGGGGGGTGCTCTGTGGGGCAAGGGCAGAGTGGTGAGGTCAGGAGGCCCCCAACCCATGGCCCAAGTCCAAACCCTGGCTCTCGCCAACTAGTTCGGTGACCTTTTTGGGCCTCGGTACAATAGTGCTTGTGTCACTGGGCACTCACTACAGTGGCTGGTGCAAGTAAGTGTGGTTAGTGTGTGACCATTGATGTTATCCCACTACTGGCCTGGCAGATCAGGCCCCTTCCCTGGAACTTGGCTCCATGTGCCAGTGGGGATGGGGGGGCTCGTGGTCCCAGGGTCCCTCTGGCTCTGTAATGTTAGGTGGCTAGAGTTCTCATCTCCTGATTCCATGGCCCCTGCCATGGGTGTCCCCGGTGGTGAGAAGGGATTGGGCACCTCCCCACCCAAGGAGGCAAGCACTCGAAGGCTATCTCCTCCTGTCACTAAGGCCACCTCTGGGGAGAGCACAGGCTTGGGGGTGGGTGTTTGTGATTGCCCCGAATCCCGGAAGTCCAGCCTGCTGAGTAAGCGAGGGCATGGTGAGTCACACTGGTCCTGTCACCCCAGTGCCCTGTCATTAACCTCATTTCCGAAATGATTTGCTTGAGATGGGCCCCTGATGGCTCCAACTTTAATTGGTGTGCGGTCATTTAAGGGGGAGCAGAATCTCCCTAGAGAACCCTTGGGGGTTCTCTCCTTACCACCCCTGCTCCGCCCCCGCAGGCTGCTGAGGAAACCACATGTGCTCAGGCAGCGGTGGCAGGCGGGGCGGTCCTGGCGCCCTGGGGCATGGCTCCACTTCCTCTGAGCATTGCCATCCTGGAACAGGGTCTCTTCCCGTTGCCTGGTAGGCTCAGCCCGCCCTGGCACCCTGGGTTCCCTCGCTCGGTCACTGTGGGGAGTACCTCCCTAGAAGATTCACCCTGCCTCCGTGACCCATGGGGCCCCCACAGCCATGCTCAAGACGAGGCTGGAGCCAGCCCAGAGAGCCCGCAGGAAAGTCATTAGGAAGCGCATCCCGTGCCAGCCCCTCCTCCTGCCAGGAGCTACCCATGTGGAAACACTCTCCCGAGAACCTATTTATAGAGCAAGGCCAGCAGTTGTTTTCACTTTAGGTGAGGCCACCTAGAGCCCTGTCCGCCTGGAGTGCTGCTTGCGGCAGACACTCCTGCCCCTGCCCACTCTCTCCTGCCACCCATGAGAAATCGGAACGCTGGTACAAGGAACACTGGCAGGAGAGGAAGTGATGTCTCCTACAGCTTCCTTTACTGAGCCCTAAGCTGCTCTTTTAGGCACCAGCATGTGTTCCTGAAAGTGGGACTTTGGCATCTTTTGTGGGTACCCAGTGGGCAGAGGCCTGGCCTGCAGAAGCCAAGGCCTATGCTGAGCAGTGTCACTCAGCCACACATACGCCAGCCCTTGTCCGTCTCCATGCTTCCCAGCGTGGCATCTGGACTCAACTTTGGAGTCAGGACTGACTTCAGAGTCATGGGCGGCCCTGAGCACCTGGGCCCACATTTATCCAGCCCATGTTGTCCTCTTGGTCTCCAGCCTGGCTGAGGCCACACGTGTCCTGCAGATGCCCTACCCACCTGGTGTCTTCTTCCAGACCTCTACCCTCCCTGGCTAGGCTCAGGCAGGGTCCTTGCCTTGACCTGGCAGAGCTCTCTAAAACAATCCAACTCCCTCAGAAGTTCTCATGGTGCCCATTCCACCTCTGCGCTGGGCCCCTCAAACTCTGACCCCAGCCACAGCCACCCCAAAGACATGTCCTCGTGCCCAAGGTTGGAATGGGAGTACTGGCCATGCTCTCCAGGGCCATCACATCCACCCTCTCCACCCCAGCTCAGGTCCCAGAACCTCCCTCCTAAGACAACTTGCTCCTGGATTTGTTCCTCAGACGCCTCTGAAACTTGGAGCAAGAGAAGCAATGTAATTAGTCCTCCCTGGCCCTCCAGGCAGAAGCACTCATGCGCCTGCTAACTGGAAACAGAAGGTGCTTTCTGTCGCAGAGGCCAGCAATGGCCCCTATCTAGGCTGTTGCCCTGAGCCTTCTTGGCTGAAACTGTGAAGCTGACCTGTGCTCCCAGGGCTGCCCCTGCTTCTTGGGATTGGGTCCAGCTCCCCAAGTAATTAGTGTGTCCAGGAATAGAGCCACTGTGAGGCCCCACAAGAATGCCCATGGCCCTTTGAGAAATATCCCAAAATCTCCTGTTGGGGATAAATGCCTCTGGTTTAGGGGAGTCTCAGTTCCATGGTCCCCTCTGGTGGGGGATGGAAGCCTCAGGCTGGGGCAGGTCGGGTGAGCATCCCCTCCAGCCGCCCCACCTTCAGGCCTCCCCACCTCTTAGGCCATCTGGAGCGAGACCCTCAAGGAGCCAGGACCTGCCGATATGTTGTCTGCTCTCTTCCTACCTCGTCTCCCACTTCTGCCCCCAGCCCACCCCATCTGTTCTCAACACAGTAGCCAAAGTCTGCTGAGATGCAAGAGTAGAAAATAAGAACGCTTGTAAGAGAGCTCATGCCATCACTGCCCAGCCTCCCGAGCAGTTCCCAGCCTTCTCCACGTACAGGCCACAGGAGTGCTCCCCACAGCTGAGGCCTGCTCAGTTTTGCCCACCCATACCCCCTGTCTCTTGTCCCCCTCCCCTCATTCTCCTCCAGCCACAGCTCATTCCAGCCCCAGGGCCTTTGCACCTGCTGTTCCTGCTGCTGGGAATACTCTGACTTCACCTCTCTGTGCCTCAGCCTCCTCATCCATAACATGGGGAAAGAGCAAGTGACCCCATGAGATTGCTGGGAAGACTTGCTGAGACAATTCACACAAAGCACTAGGAGCTGGCATTGTCCCTGCTGGGCTGCGATTGGTGGCCCAGGGAGACGGGTGGGAATGGGGACTGATTACCAGCTGGCTACAAGGCCCACTCCAGGCTCAGCCTCAGCTGCTCGGCTGGGCCAACCTGGGGCTCAACCAGCACTCCTGGGAGTGGGAGCCGTTGTGCCCCGTAAGGTCCTTAGACTTTGCTCAGTAACTGCCATGGGTCTTGCTCACTGGACACCCCACCCCACGTGCCCGAGTGACTCCTGTACAGCCTTTTCCTATTGAAGCTTCCAACCACCAGGCCCAGCCAGGTGCCTCGCCCAGCCCCACAGGACAGGGAGCGAGAGTGGGGTCGCCTCTCCACCAGTTGCTGGCTGAGAGAGGCAGAGGTGGTGTCAGAGCTGGAGGGATCAGTGGCCTCGAGGCACCAGGGCCTCTTGGGTAGGGTGTAGGTGGCTGGGCTGGGTTCAAATGTGCAACTCACTGTTGGCTGGCTGATGAGATGTGGGGTGGCTTTCTCATGCCCCCACAGACCCTCCCACCCACCTGGTTCTATCCTGCCCCCGCTAGTGGCTCAGAACCCCAGCCAAGCAGAGCCAGGGATTTGGGCTTTTTCTGTTTGAAGGAGAGGAGTGGGCCTCTAAGGGGCCTCTCCCACCACTCCCGCTGCAGACCACTGGCCTGGGGGCCTCCTGAAGGGGCCTGTGTGCCTGGCAGCCAACCTCGCTGGGGATGAGCACCAGAACGCCCGTCCGGGGATAAAGTCTTCTCCTCCCACCTCCTGCTCCCCTCCTCCCTCTCCCTTCCTCCTCCCTTTCTTCCTCCTCCACAAACACATGTTTCCAATCCCCTCTCAGGCCCCCTCTCCCCTCCCCAGCCCCTTCCTATTTCCTCTCTGAGGCATCCACTAGCATGTGGAACTCATTAGGAGACCCTCAGGGCTCGTAACCCAACTCTGGCCCAGGCTTGGGGAGGGGGCCCTGTCCGCAGCTCCCATGCTGAGCCACAGCGGCTTCCCCGCGTCTGGCCCCTGTCTGGCCCTGTGCAGTCACAGGCTGGAGAGCACAAGGAGCCAGCTGGTGCCGGTGGAGGAAGCACGGCCTGGCGGCCGGCTCATCTCACTCCTCACCTCTCCAGCCGCATCCTGGCGCCCGGTGAGGCATCTTAGCCCCAGCAGCTGGGCCAGGGTGGCTTCTGATCCCGCCGGGGCAGCTGGACCTGCATGTGAAAAGCAGACCCCAGGGCCACTTGAGCAGGCCCGAGTTCTGAGTGATGAACTCGATGGCCTTCAGCTTCCCATCTGAAAAATGGGAAGGGAAGTCCAGGGAAGAGAATGTGGTACGTGGAACAGCCACCAAGCAACACAGGTCCACATCCTCCCTAAAGGACACAGTGAAGGCCCGGTTCCATGGACTGTTAGTGGAGGTTATGCAAAACAAACTGGTGCTGTGGTCACCAGAATTTGGGAAATGCCAGGATGAACGAAGTAAAGACAGCTACTTCCCTGAAGGATTGTCAGAGCCTTTAATACACTCCCATGCACTGCAGCTGGGCCATAGAGTTTATGGTGTTTCCAGACATTTGACCACATGGCCCTTTTTATTGCGGCGTATCTGGCAGGCCTGTGATTCTATGGAGCCCACTTTAGAAAAAGGTACAGGAAGAACAGTGAGGAGGCAGTAAGGATGGGTCAAAACCCCACAACAGGAAAAGCTCCCTGAGGGTCCCATCAGGAACTGTTACCTGCTGGGTCTGAGCAAAGGGTAGGAATTGATGGGGGTGACAACAAAGGACAGGTGAGCGGCAGCCAGCAGGGGCTGGTGGGACCTCACTTGAGCCAGCTGGGTCCTGGGGACCCACAATTCCTCCCTACGCTGATGTTTCTTCCCCATGGGAGAACAGGCAGGTGAGTGGGCCGGCGTGGGTGCAGAGGCCAGCAGGCAGGGCCTTCCCCAGGAGATGGGACCTGCACAGGCAAGCCCAGGGTGTTGGGAGTATCCACACTACCCTCCCACTGTGACATCAACCTTGGGATGGGCAGCCCCTGGCTGTAGGCTCAGACGAGCTCCTTTGTTTCCATTTCCCTATGGGGCCAGCCTCTCTGCTCAGAACCCCTCTGCCCACACTCCCTGGCACAGCTGCTCACATCCCTCTGCTCCAGGGGGCTTCCCACATGGAGTCCTTGCTTATCCCTGGGTCCTCGCTCTACTTTCTGGGCACAAAGAGGTTGAGCAGAAGGCAGGACCAGACCCTTCACATAGCTCATCTCCTGTCTCGCAACACTCTTGCATGGTAGACTGAAGCCCCATTTTATAGACAGCGGTCCTCAACCTTTTTGGCACCGGGGACCAGTTTCGTGGAAGACAATTTTTCCATGGACTTGGGTTGGAGGCATGGTTTCGGGATGAAACCGTTCCACCTCAGATCATAGGCATTAGATTCTCATATGGCGCATGCAACCTAGATCCCTGTCATGTGCTGTCCACAATAGGGTTCGCGCTGCTATGAGAATCTAATGCCAATGCTGACCTGACAGGAGGTGGAGCTCAGGCGGTACTCTACAGCCCAGGATTTGGGGACTCCTTATAGAGGAAGAAACTGAGGCTTAGAGAGGGGAGGCCAGTGGTGGTCAAGATTGGAGCCAAGTGTCTTGGTTAGGCTCCCCTATCTCCACCCCAACCCAATCTTACCCCTGCCCTGTCCCAGCACACATGGCACACTCATACCTTGGTCACCTGAGGGCCACATAGGGCTGTCCTGCTATGTCTGGCAAAGGGCCTGCCAGGTGGTCAGCACTTGACCTTCTCTGGCACAGGTGGGTCATACCAAGGCCACTCCTGCTGCATAGGGGTAGTTGAGGGTCCATACCCAGCCACTTAGGACAAAGAAGCCTTTCCTTTCCCTCTGATGGGCCCAGTGTGGAAGCTTCCTGGCTGCCCCATACTTCCTGGGAGTCAGGGGAGGCAGAAAGCACTGCCCTACTTTATAGATGGAGAGATTAAGGCCCAGGGGCTGGGGCACTGCAGAGGCCCCCCACGTATATAGCAGGCAGCAGAGCTGTTTCCCCAGCTCCATGGGCTCCAGCTGCTAGGCCCTGTTTGTTGTTCCTGGGAGCTCCAAGTCTGGATAGTACCCATGGCCTAGGGAATCCAGCTACCCCGCAGCCTGAGTTCTTGGGCAGGGCCTTGGTGCTGTGGGCTGGGTGATGCTTCAGGGTCTCTGGGGAGGGCTCCAGCTCCAGCCAAATGCTTCTGAACACTCTTCAGTCCACCAGCCCTGGGCTCTCAGCTGCCCCTAGGGCTCAGGCTAGAGGGTTGTCCTGTTGGAGATGGATGTCAGGGCAGTGCTGTCCTCTGCTGGGAGACTACATAAGCCACAGGGAGGGGCAGGGAGGTGGGCAGGGGCCCAGGCAGAGTAGGCCCTCTTCCATCCTGTCCCCACCTTGGAGGGCCCACTAGAAGCCCTGAGAGAGCCACTGAACCCCTCCTCCCTCCTCGAGGGCCTGATCTTTTCAGGAAGGGAGTTGTCCAAGTCTTGGGGCATGTGCCCCTGTGGCCAGAGTCAGGCTGGGTGGGGCGGGGGCAGGAAGGGGAGTCCCTAGACTATTTCCCGCTGCTGCCTACCTGGGAACAGCCCGCATCCAGGTCCCAGCAGGCAGCTGGCCAGCTGAACCACGTGGAATGGTGCTGGGCTATGAGGCCTCAAGCCAGCAACCCTGCACCTGGGCCAGGCCGGCTAGCTCCCAAGCCATTTCCCAGCTTCGTCATGGTCACCCTCACTGTCACCATCAATGCCTCATAGGAAGGATTTCTTAAAAACGGGGCCGTGTGGGCAGGCAGGGAGGGGACCAGGCAGGCCCGGGCAGCAGGCAGATGCTAATGAGGCAATTAAGGCTAGCAGCTACAGAGAGACCTGCCCACCTGAGGCAGGCCCAACCCAGCCCCCTGGCACATCCGCCCACCAGGTGCCATGAGAATTCCTGGCCTCTGTTGCCCTCCCCGCCTCAAAGGTTGGACTGTCTTCACTGTCAGGAACCTCCCACTGCCAACTCTCTCAATCAAAAAACCATAGGCTGGTTTGGCAAAAACAGAACCAGGGCAACCCCCAGCCCCATCACTACTTCTTGCCATTGCTCTGGCTGAGCAAATGCCTGCCTGAGATGTCCTCTCCCCCTCCCCATCCCCTGCTCAAACCACCTGGGCTCCAGGCCCTTCCTGGCAGAGGTGGCCTTCGAAGGATCAGCAACTTTGAGCAGGGGGCCAAGGGTGCCATGGTGGCGAGGTGGGCATGCAGCTAAGGATTCCTACTCCTGCAAAGCCCTGGCTCCCATCCCTCAGGCTCCCAGGTGGGCTCATGGGGTGCGGCCCACAAGCCCTGGAGTGTAAGGCAGGGCGAGAGATCATCCCAGGGCAGAGATGCTGAGGATTGTGGGGAAGGGGATGCAAGAGTCGAGGATGTAGCCCTCACCCATGGCTTTGGAGCAGGGAGCGCAGTCCACCTGTGCTTATCTGAGTCCTTTCCCCTTCTCCTCTGGCTGCCTCTGAGGCCCGAGGACATCAGATACACCACACCTGATTTCCCCGGGCTGTTGAGTGGCTTCTCCTGGCTCTCTAGGGATGACCTCAGTGTCAGCAGATGGGGTGCCCAGGTGAGTCAGAGCCCCTGACCCAGCCCAGCGCCCCCTCCAGGCTTGAAGGGGGGTAGTGAGGAGGTGTAGTACTAAAACCCAGGCTTACGACCGCAGGGACCCTCAGGTCCATGAAGAGATGGGAGTTTGGGCTCATTCTATGGAGGACGGAGGAGCTGCAGCTGGGTGGGGGAAATTGAGGGCTATGGTCCAAGGCCAGGATGAGGCCTGCCAGGCAAGGTGCCAGCAGGTCCATCCCTTCGTGGCAGGGAGCCCTCTGGCTCCATAGACTCTCACTGAGCGACTCTGGGCAGGTCATACAGAACAGGCCGAGGCCCAAGGAGGGAATGGAAGTGAGAGGCTTCTGGAATCGAGTGTGGCAAGGGAGGGCCAAAGATGTTTTGTTTTGTTTTGTTTGTGGGTTTGGTTTGCTTTGTTCTTTTGAGACAGCTTCTCGCTTTGTCGCCCAGGCTGGAGTGCAGTGGCATGATCATGGCTCACTCCAGACTTTGCCCCTCAGGCTCAAGAGATCCTTCCACCCAGTGTCCTGAGGAGCTGGGACTACAGGTATGCATCACCACACCCAGCTTTTTTTTTTTTTTTTTTTTTTTTTTTGTAGAGATGGGGTTTCGCCATGTTGCCCAGGCTGGTCTCGAACTCCTGAGCTCAAGTGATCCACCCACCTCAGTCTCCCCAAGTGCTGAGATTACAGGTGTGAGCCACTGCATCTGGCCCCAAACATGTTTAAATCACAGGACCATATGCTCATGGCTGACAACACAGAAGAGTCTAGAAGTAGGCCAGGGTTCCAATCCTGGCTCTGCCACTTCCCAGGTGCCCACTGTGGCCCTTAGAGGATGAGCAGGTTTGGGGGACAGAATAAGAAGGTAGTCAAAGGCGAATCCAGGCTTTGCATCAGCCATGGGAGCACTGCCAATCCATTTGACAAATGGAGAAACTGAGGCCCATGGCCATAAATCAAGCAGAGAGGAGGGTTTCAGCAGGGGGACCAATGAGGGCAGAGGCCCCGCAGAGGGAGCCCGGGCTGGGGAAGTGCGGGTGAGAGATTGAAAGTGGCTGGAGAATCCAGGATGAGGAGAAGAGGGAGAGGAGGGGGTTACAGAGTAGAGTGTAGACTCTATGCAGAGTGTGGACTCTATACTGGGGACAGTGGGAGGCTGTGGAGGAGAAGAGGCTGCCTCCACCTTCTCAAAAGATCCCTCTGGCTGCTGTGTGGGGAATGACTGTTGGGATGGAGGCAGAGGCCTGGGGAGGAGGCGCAGGATGTGGTCTAGGGGAGAAGCGGGAGAACCTGGGCTGTATAGTGGTGACCAGATGGCTTCTGAAATTGAGTCCTGGGATGGATTATCCATATCTGTCATGGAGGCAGAAAAGGTGTTTGGTAGCACGAATGCTCTGTGGAAGACAGCCCTTCTCTTTACGGGTGTGCACAGCTGCCTGTCCTCCCAGTCTGTCTCCCACCCTGCTAGCACTGGGTCTCCCCAGAGATGGAAAAGAGTTGGCAGAGTAGGGGCTCCCTGTGGACTGTACCTGAGCCTGGAGGAGACTGGAGCCACAGTCAGAGCCAGCTGGGAACCCCTGGACTGGGGAAAGGAGCTCTGGGTTTTTAGTCTGGAGCCCAGCCCCCTGTCACTGCTTGATTTATGGCCATGGGCCTCAGTTTCTCCATTTGTCAAATGGATTGGCAGTGCTCCCATGGCTGATGCAAAGCCTGGATTCGAGGCCAGAAGGGAAGATGTTTTGAGACAGTCGGGAGTGTGCAAGCCCATTAAGCCCAAGACAGCTTGTGTGGGAACTCGACGCTGGGAGCCTGAGGCAGGCATCCACCCTCCCTGCAGACCGTCCTTCCCACTTGCCCGTGTTTATGTGTTTCCTTCCCATCACCTGGGCCACCATGACTCACCCGAGGCCTGGTGGGTGAGTGAGTAACTGACTGGGGCTGGAGCCAGACCCTTGGGCAAGACACTTCCCTTCCTGGGCCTCAGCTTTCCTATCTGTAGAACGGCCAGACAAGTCCTGCTCTGCTCACCCCACTGGGGAATCTGGAGTGAATACAGGGCTGAGGATGTGAAAGCAAGAGGCTGCAATGGAGTGGGGACAAAGCAGGGTGTGGCCTTTTGGCGGGAACAGAAACCAGGCCCTCTTGACATCAGTCCCTACTTGGCTCCAAGCAGAGTTTTAAATGCTCACTTGCCTAGGCTGACCAGCCCAGCAGAAGCCCATTGCTCTGAAGGGGGCCCCATGCCTGGGAGAGCTTGCAATGGAGGGCAGGGTGGGACCCAGGACCTTGGTGAGCTCATGGGAGATGGGACTTCGATGATGAAAGGGAGGCTAACCTAGGGGAAGAAGCCACAGGGGTGAAGCCCCACCCTAGACCCTGCAGGCTGAGGTACCCTTAAGTGGGTAGAGGGTAGAAAATGCTGGACTTGGCCCGGTGTGGTGGTTCACACCTGTAATCGGAGCATTCTGGGAGACTGAGGCAGGAGGATCGCTTGAGCCCAGGAGCTCGATGCTGCTGTGAGCTGTGGCAAAGCCACTGCAACTCCAGCCTAGGTGACAGAGCAAGACCCTGTCTCAAAAAAACTAATAATAAAAATAAAACAAAATGAAGTAAAATGCTGGGCCCCACAGGAAAGGATTAGGAGAAGATGCAGACTGTTGCAGTTAGGCAGGGAAGGCCTCCTGAGGCTGTGGCCCCTCAGAAGCTGGAGATGATTTCAGAGGGTTGGGGCATGGAATGAAGACACATGTGGATACTGGGGCACTGTATCTGGCGCACAGTGTAGGGAGCAAGCAGGAGGAAGTCAGGGTGAGCTGAGCTGGCGGTGGGGACAGGAGGGGCATAGCTGGTCTCGCTATGAACTAGAACCTAAGCAAATAGGTCTCAGCTTTCTCACCTGTGACAATCGGCTGGTCATGCCTGCTTGGAAAGGTTTTGAGACCAGGGCATGGCTCAGCAAGAAAATGTGCTGTGGTTGACTAGTAATGTCTGCCAGGGACAAAGCATGGAAGAGCGGTAGGTGTGTGTCCTCTGTTTTCCATCCTTGGGCTGGCCCCTTGGGCTGTGGTTGGAAAAGCCCACCCTCAAGTGAGTGAGCCCAGGGACTCCATGTGGAGAGGCTGGCCAAGGGCTTGCTCTGTCACTGCTGGGTGGGGAGCTCTGAGAGAGAGGAATTATGTTGGTCTGTGTCATCCGAGTCCCCCCCTTCACTGTTCTGCACACTCCCTGGTATGGGGCAGGTGCAGAGAACATGTCTGAGAATGAACAGGAAGGCTTCCCTCTTGGCCAGGCTCTCTCCTCCCTCTTCCCTTTGCCTTCTCCAAGCAGCCTTGGGAATTCCCCACAGATCTCCCAGGCCCTTGCTTCCGTCCTGCCATGTCTTGTGCTCTAATCATCCTGGGCGTGACCCACTTTTCTGCCAGGGCTACTTGCTCCCCCAGGCCCTGCACTCTCACCAGGTCTGCCCTGCACACCTGGGCAGGAGAGGGTGCAAATAGGCACATGGCTCCCCCACCCCAGAGCTGTCCCAGCTTTCCCACACCACACTGTCATTACCTAGGGCCTCACAGGCCCCCGCTGGAAAGGCAGGGGTGGACTCTGGTTCCATCCAGAACCTGTTGCTACGGAGATACCAGCAACAGCCAATAGGACAATGTGAGCCTAGGTGACTAGAGGGCAGGGGAAGAGGAGCGTGGATCCTGCCAGCCTGGTACCCGCCTCTCTGGAGGACATGTCTGTGGGCATCCCCCCAATAGGAGTGGCGAGCACCCAGACGTGGGTCTGGATATGTGTGTGTCCACATACAACAGAGTGTGTGTGCACGTGTATTATGTATTTTCACACACACATATAGGTCTGTATCTGTGTATTTCTGTACATACACTTATGTGCCCATGAGCATATGTGGTTATATGGATAGGACTATGTGTGTTGGTGCCTGTGTTGTGTGTATCCTTACATGTATATGTGTATGTGTGCAGCCAGGAGTTCTGTACAGGGCAGAAGAGTTGCCATCCCTTCACAGTCCTCTCCTGGCCTGGCTTAGATGCTGCTGAACACTGGCCCAGGCAGGCACCCCACCAAGGGTTGGGGAAGAAGCTGTCCCAAAGTTCAAGGGCAAGCAGAGCAAGTCTAGGTCTCAGCAGGCCTCCATCGGAGCACCTCTCCAGCCTAGTGGAGCTGCTCTGGGCAGAAGCTGGCTTACTCTCCAGCAACAGGCACCACAGACTGGAGTGCCCGGCCCCTGCTCAGCCCTTGCTCATCCCTTACAGTGGGATGTGAGACAGACCCATAATAGAAAGCCACTTCCTTAGTTTAGATCTGTGCCAGCCTCCTTAGGGCCAGGAGGGCAAGAAGCTGACCCTCCCCTTGCCTCAGCCTGTCCATTAGAAGCGTGGTGGCCCGTTTGCAAGAAATCCATGGGCACTAGTGGGAAAAGGTAAATCTGTTTCTCAGGCACTTGAACTGTTCCTGATGACACAGTTCCTTGATCACCCAGTCACATGAATGTGTGTGTTGGGGGGAAAGGGGTGCACACTAGCTCACATCTGCTCTTAGGGACCTTCAGCTCCTCCCAGAGGAATAGCAAAGGGCCACGAAACATGCCACCATGGCGAGGCCTTGTGCTGCCAGGAAGGCCCCTTCTCTGTGTGGTTCTGAGATTGGATGTGTGCAGACAGGGAAGGCAGCTCCAGATGTGTCTCGTGGGTTCATGCCTGGCAGTTGGCTGAATGCGATGAGAAGGGATGGCAGGAGGAGGAGCAGGCTTGAGGCAGGGCAGACTTGCCCCTGGGCGTTCCGGGTGACAAGTGTAGTGTGGTGGTGGATGGTGGTGGGTGGTGGACAGTGACTATGATAGGGTGTAGAGCAAAGATGGGGTAAGGAGGGGACAGGCGTCCTTGGAGCACGCAGCAGGGAAGCTAATCTGGGCCTGGATGATCAGAGGAGGCCCCTGTGCTCAGAGACTCTGAGCTGGGATCCGAAAGCAGGCAAAGGCTGAGGGTGAAAACTGTCCAGGCAGGGGAAATACCTATGCCAAGGCCTGGGGCTGTGTGGGAAGGAGAGACAGCCCTCAGAGAGTTTAAGCATGTCCCACCTGCACTTCCCCTCCCCCTCCTGAAACCAGATCATCCCCAAGGACAGACCTTTTCCGGCAGCCTCTTTCCCACTCCCCCACCCTGCCCCTCAGGGAGACCCTAGTGAGCTGGACACCCCTCGTGGGAGCTGCAGGTGAGGGAAGGCCTGAACCCTAAAGGCAGGAAAGACCACATTTCTAAAGAGGAAGAATGATTCCAAGGCCTTGGAATCACCCAGGGCACCTGGTTCCTGCCAAGAAAGACCCTCTCTCTTGAGGGAAGCCCACAGTTGCCAGGCAAGGCCCCGGACAGGGACAGCTCTGGTCTCTTGCCATGTGACCACAGGCGAGTTCCTGCCCTGCTCTGGGCCTTGTAAGTCTGGGATTGAGCTTTCTTCCGCCTAGTGAGAACCAAGACTTAGGGCCTTTCCTCCAACCTCCTCCAACCTGCCCAGTGGGGGCCCAGGGTCCTGCTGGCACCTCAGGGGCTGGTTAATTTTCCTGCCAACCCTTTGCTTCCACTGTCACCCCCTCTCCACATGCTCCCCCTTCTCCTGAACTCATCCAAATCTGTCTCTCTTTACCTCCCTGTTAGAGGACGCCCTCTCCTCCTGCTGCGGGAGCTTTTCCAATTCCACACATTCTCACAGATCTCTCCTCCAGGGTGTATGCCCCGCTAGAGAAGTCTAAAGGGAGAGAGACAGGAGTCATTGCAAGCTAATGCGAGGGATGGCGGGGCCCCTTTCCTCTCTCCAGGGTAGTTCTTCCTCTCGCGTGGGTCGTGGGATCTGGGGAGGCTCAGAGGAGGCTCCCATTTCAGCTGTTCCCTCGCTAGTGAGAGCAATGGCCCATTCCTCACCAGGCACTCAGAACTAAGTGTGCCTCAGTGCCGTGGGACATGCGCCCAGTCTCACTTGAGGACAGCATGAGCCTCCTGTTGATGTGACTCTGGCCTGCCCCTCAGGGATGTCACCCTGACTTATTGGGCAGTTGACACCTTCTTGAGCTACCATGGACCTGTCTGGGGAGAGAACACCAAGACCAGTCTCTTCCCTAGAGAAAGAGGAGTCTCTGTGCATCCTGTGGTAGGCCTGGGGGAGTGCCCAGGACCGGCATCCAACCCCATGGTGGAGCAGAGGGGAGAGGCAGCCAGGCCTGAGTGGAGGACGGAGGCTCCACTGTTGTCACTCCAGCTCCAGGCAGGCTGGTGCTCAGGAGGCCCTCAGCAAAGCTTGCTGAGTGAATGGTGCACTGCTCAGCAGCTCACCCTTCCCTGGGAGTTCGCTCAGGCCTCTTTTTTGAGTGCTGCCTCCATCCCTGACAAGCAGCATCCAGCCTGCCAGCCGAGAGGCCTGGCTGCAGACCATGGCCTCCCAGTCGGATGCATTCATAGATGGCTTGGGCTCTGTCCACACTAGCACTCTCCTACACTGGGAAAACCAAGGCCCAGAGGGAAGAACCGTACTCAGGTCACACAACACACCTGCAAGTGGCAGGACAGAATCTGGGTCTTGCCCTCTTGGGCCCTGGGAGCTCTTTCCACAGGCCTGGGACCCCCAGGACAACCTTGGGCGGAGAGTTGCTTCTCCTTTCACACTCTGAGAGTGTGATTGTGGGAGAGACCCCCGCTCCTCTGGGACACAGCCCTGTGGCCCAGGATGAAACCCTTCAGAAAGACTATCCCTCGCTTGAAAGACGGGCAGGGACTGCTCCTGAGCCACCCCTTTGCGTGCCTTCTGGTCAGAGGTTAGCGGAAAGCTCAAATCCTCGGGGTTCCAGAGGCCCTCCCTCAAGCACCACCGCTCCCCCACAGTCAGGGATGGGGGCAAGGTGTCTCAGAGCCGACCAGCCTCGGGAGGAGTCGGGGGGTTTAAGCCCCAAAGCAAAAGAATGGACCAGACAGACAGCAGGGCCCAGCCTAGAGCTCCTATCCTGGCTCCGTAGGGAAAGTACTGCACGTCCTGCGCAAGCGCGCCGCCCAAGCCGAGCCGCTTTGTTCTAGAGCTACCTGCGGGGTCCATTCACCTCCGCCGCCCCGCCTGCCTGCAAATCGACACACAGCGCTGGCGGAGTCCCCGCCCACTTCCCCGCGCTGGGTGGAAACCGCGGCGGGCCCGCCTCCCTCCGCCACCGCCTCTTTCAGCCAGGACTGGCCGTCTGCATGGCAGGCGCCCGCCTACCGCGGAAGTTGATTGGTCCATTGAGAGGGAGGCTGGGGAAGGCAGGCTGATTATAAAGGAGCATTCCCCTCCCACCGGCCCCGTGGAAAAAGTCACGTGGCGCTTCACTGGGCGCCTGTCACCACCCCGCTTGTAAAGCTTTCTTAAAGGGCTCGCGTTCCCTTCCCAGAGCTGTTCCTTTCCAGGATTTCTCCACCCCTGCCCACGGAAGGTGGCACGGCCCTGAGTCTTCCTACCCCGCCAGTTGCCCAGGTCCTGATTTCCCATCAGGCCTGCTGGCGTGAGACGCTCCCCCTCAGGTCTGGAGCCTGTGACCGTCAGGAAAACGATGAGGTCCCCCGAAACGGTGACTGCCTAGCACAGTACCTGGCACGTAGTAGGCGTTCAATTCCCACTTGTTGAATGAACTCGATGACAAAAAGAATGAATGGGATAACAGGCGGAAGGAGGAGAGGTTGCTCAGCTTGACCACCACCCCCCCACCACGCCCCGTCCCAGAAAAACTATGCTCTTGTGAATGTGGGGTGGGGGTGCCAGGCATAGGACGCCCCCAGGGCCGCTCTTCCCGTAATGTCCAGAAGAGCTTGGGAGCACGCGCAGAGTGAACCCGTGAGGGCGTCTGGGCCGGGGCCCCTAGGCGCATCGCAGTCAGCTCCGGGCTAGTCCAGGGGGCGACGGTGAGGAGGCGGCCGGGGAGGGCCCGACCGCTGGTCTCCGGGGCTCGGGTCGCGAGCGCGCCCGCGTACCCCGTGGGGAGGGGCGGTGGAGGCGCTGCGCCTTTAAGCCCGGGCGCCGGCCCCCGCGGCCCCGCCTTCTGGAGAACGCCTCGGCGCGCGGCCGCCGGAGCCGCTGTTTAATTGGGGCTGTCAGGCCGCGGTGCGCGCGGAGGGCCGGGCGGGCGGGACGGAGGCCGGGAGGCCAGGAGGCCGGGGCGGCGGGCGCGCAGCTCGGCGGGAGGCGGGCGCCCGGAGACGCGGCTGGGGCCCGCGCGGCCGGGGCGACGTCCCAGGGCAGGGCTGCCCGGCCCCGGCCCCGGCCCCGGGCCGCCCGCGGTCCCCATGAAAAACCAGCTCCGCGGCCCCCCAGCGCGGGCGCACATGTCGACTTCGGGGGCGGCGGCGGCTGGGGGCACCCGGGCGGGGTCCGAGCCCGGTGCGGGGTCGGGGTCCGGCGCAGGCACCGGTGCGGGCGCGGCAACGGGAGCAGGAGCCATGCCCTGCAAGAGCGCCGAGTGGCTGCAGGAGGAGCTGGAGGTGCGCGGCGGCGCGTCCCTGCTGCTGCTCGACTGCCGGCCGCACGAGCTCTTCGAGTCGTCGCACATCGAGACGGCCATCAACCTGGCCATCCCGGGCCTCATGTTGCGCCGCCTGCGCAAGGGCAACCTGCCCATCCGCTCCATCATCCCCAACCACGCCGACAAGGAGCGCTTCGCCACGCGCTGCAAGGCGGCCACTGTGCTGCTCTATGACGAGGCCACGGCCGAGTGGCAGCCCGAGCCCGGCGCTCCCGCCTCCGTGCTCGGCCTGCTCCTACAGAAGCTGCGCGACGACGGCTGCCAGGCCTACTACCTCCAAGGTGAGGGCAGCACCGAGACGCTTTGCGGGATCGGGGCCCCCCGCGACTCCCTGACGCCCCCCTTGGAGGCGCTTTCCTCTCCACGCGCTCGGCCTGCCCCGCTGGGCGCCACGTCGTCCCCGGCCTGCATCCGCCCTCCTGGAGTCGGGTCCCCACCGTGTGGTTTGGCAGGCGCGGGGCTCCCTCTGCGCCCCCTTTCTCGGCACGATTCGAGTGGGTGGAACAAACTTTCCCCTGCCTGGGGTTTCCTGTTGATGGGGCGACAGTAGTGCCTAGGCTCCGGTGGAGCCCCTTAGAGGTGGAAGGCGCTGCCTTCCAGAACTCTAAAAGCAGCAGGGCGCCCGAGTCCAGCCTGGAATTCGTGTTTCTGGAAGGCCAGGATCAGGAAGGCACCTTTCATAGCACCATCCTCATCTCCAGCGCATGGAGACCATTTGGGTTGGGGTCTCCTGGATCCGGGAATTGCTCCTTCCACCGGAGAATTGCCGCCTCTAGGAGGCGCTTGGGGCAGGGTATGGGCAGGGACCGTTGCCCTGGCCCGGGTCTCTCGGGACCCCCAGGTCCCTAGCCTGATGCCGCAGAGCTTGCAGAAGGGAGAGGCAGCACCGGGGGGCGAGTGGCTGAGGCCGGTGTTTCCAATTAACATTCCAAAATGGCCTCTTGCTGGCAGCGGGGCGGGCGGGAGGGGAGGGGAGGCCTGCGGCACCCTCGGGCGCAGGGCCCATGCCTCACTGCAAGGGGCTCCCCATTTCTCCTGTCCCTGTATTGCCCCAGTGGCCCTCCCCCGCTGCAGGTCCAAGGCTGGGGAGGCTTGTGTTCTAAGGGAGGATTCTAGAGAAGTGGAGCCAGGACCCCCTTCAAAAACCTGCCCCTGCTGGGGGAAGGGGCCAGCCAGTACCTTCCCACTACCCTCCCCAGCTGTAGTTTTGGGGCTGGGCAACCACTAGACTCCCATTCAGGAAGCCCAGGACCTCTCTGCCTCTTATCTGAGCCAGATGTGGCTCTGGCACCTGTGGTCTCATCTATAAGAGGAGTTTGCCAACCCAGAGGTGCTGGCTAAATGGGGTTGTCTGCTTTTCTTTACCACTTAGCTGTTACTGAACACCCATGGATGCTAGGCGTGCGTGGGAGCTGCAGAAGAGGAATGAGCTGGGGCCTGTCCTCAAGTGCCCTAAAGCTGGTAGCATGGCTGGGGGCCCTGAAGTGTTATGGGTACCAGTTTGGAGTCCAGGCATGTCACTTCACCTCCTGGGGCCTCAGTTTCCTTGTCTGTGAAGTGGTCATGGTTTAGATGGAGAGGACACAAGAGAGGGCACACGTGTAAGATGCTTGGTATGGCCCATGCTGGCCGTTGGTGTTGTGGTGTTTGGCGTGGGGAGTCCTGGCCATCTCTGGTCAGCCCATCTGGGTTGTGCAGCCCATCTGGGCTCTCACCAGCCTCTCACCCAGGCCCTGTCTCACTCCGGACACAGGTGGTTTCAACAAGTTTCAGACAGAGTACTCTGAGCACTGCGAGACCAACGTGGACAGCTCTTCCTCACCGAGCAGCTCGCCACCCACCTCAGTGCTGGGCCTGGGGGGCCTGCGCATCAGCTCTGACTGCTCCGACGGCGAGTCGGACCGAGAGCTGCCCAGCAGTGCCACCGAGTCGGATGGCAGCCCCGTGCCATCCAGCCAACCAGCCTTCCCTGTCCAGATCCTGCCCTACCTCTACCTCGGCTGCGCCAAGGACTCCACCAACCTGGACGTGCTCGGCAAGTACGGCATCAAGTATATCCTCAACGTCACACCCAACCTACCCAATGCCTTTGAGCACGGCGGCGAGTTCACCTACAAGCAGATCCCCATCTCTGACCACTGGAGCCAGAACCTCTCCCAGTTCTTCCCTGAGGCCATCAGCTTCATTGGTAGGTTCTGTGTGCTGGGCGGGGGGGGGGGTGGGCGCGTCAAGGTGTATGCAGGACTCTGGGTGGCGCCCCCACCTGACTGGGTACCTCTGGGCCTGTTGAGACCTGTGTGTGCCCTGCGTGTGCCAGCCTGTGCCCCTGAGTGTACCCATGCCTACTGTGAGTCACCGAGTCCCTTGGGCCCCTATACCTGTTGGGGCCTGAGCAGTCTCCTGAGCCCTGAGCTCCCCCTAGCTGGCAGCACCTCATGGGCTCTCTGCTGTCCAGCTCGTGTTTTCCTGGCTTAGATGTTGTTTCGGGCTTAGCAAGCTGAAACATCACAGCGCGCAGACCTCCCACAGGTCTCACTTGCTCCACATCACGCCTCAGCACACGTGTCTCTCCAGGATGGGGTTGTCATATTGCCTCTTTGGGCTTTAATGTGTACTTAAGAGGGCTGAAAGGTAGCCCTCCCTGGAGCCAGAGGCACACCCCAAACAGGCAGCTATTGAAATGTGGTGACCGCTAGCTGGGTCAGGCTCCAGATGCTCTCTGCAGCCTGTAGGGCTCGCTTGGAGTGTAGGGAGGAGTGTAAGAGAAGGTGGGGGAGTGGAGAAAGGCCTTCCCCAGAGCAGTGTGTCCTGCCGTCTGGCTTAGTGCCCTTTGAGTCCCTGTATCCCCAGCCTCAGCAGACTCGGGTCCCCTGCTGGCTTTACTCTTTGGCCACCTGGAGGCTGTGAGACCACAGGTCATCTCCCCTGGCCCAGGGTGCAAGGAAGGGGCACGGGGGCTCAGGATGAATGTAAACGCTCTATCTCTGAGCCTGGTGACCCAATGTTTCTGCCCAGCCTCCAGTGGCAAGGTGTGGGGGTGGCCTGGGCTGTCTTTTCCCTATGGCGGCTATGTCCAGTGGAGGGCGTTTTGGTGTCGGCTGGGTTGGGCTAGCTTTAACAACAGGAAGTGGGAGGCTTCTCCGCCTCATCCGCTTACTGGGAACCAAAAGTAGGTGCCTGGCTGGGAGGAAGGAAGGAAGCTGAGGCCTGGGGGAGGGGCTGCAACTGGGGCTGCCTGGAGCTTCTCAGCCCTGCCCCCGACCCTAGGGGCCAAGAGGGCTATGGGTGCTGCCTCAGCATTTGAACTCCCCCAACAAGGGAGGGGGAAAGAGAGAGGAAAGCAGGCTTTGCCAGGCTGGGCCTGGCTAATGGGTACCTTTATCGTTCCTGAAAGTTCCTCCCCATCTGGGTAGGGGGACCTTTTTCCTCATTTGACAAGTGAAGGAATTGAGGCCCAGGCATCCCTTAGGAGTCAGTGGGACAGGATCAGTCACCAGCTACACCCTGAAAAGGCCAAAAATAAAGCCAGCAGAAGCAGACTTTCTTTGGATCACCTGGAGGTGGGTTTGGGGGCCAGGCATTCCTCACATCGTGGTGTCACCACTGGAGGCTCATCCCAGCACACACTTCTCCCACCCCTAATCTCGAGGTCAGACCACATAGCTCCACATGAAGCCACAATGTCTGTCTCCTCGACAGATGATCCTGCCCCAGTGCCTTAGCCATGGGGCCCCCTGTCAGTCCCTGAGTCTGGAGGAAGCACCTACTGTATGCTTAATCCTTGGTACCCTTGGTTGGGCGGGGACGAGAGAGGAAGCTCTGTCAGGACAAAGGCAATGAAGAACAGTGGGTGAACCCATCTGTTCATCTTGTAGGAAGGCATTAATTGAGTGCTAGCTGTGTGCCTGGCTCCTGGAGGGTTCAGAGTCAGGGTGGTGGGGACATCAAGGACCCCATGGCTGCCTCTTGTGAATCTGTGTCCCCGGCACAGCTGTGGCACACAGAGAGGCAGCTGCCCCAGGGTCCAGGAGAGATTACAGGACTGAGTTGTTCAGTAGCTCAGCCAGTATTTATTGAGCTTCTATGTGTCAGGCAGAGGAGTCTGAGGGTGGCACTGGGGGAGGCTGGGAGGGTTGGAGGGGAAAGGGGACAGGAAGGTTGGCCGCATCCAGTCGGCTAGGGTAGGAGATATCACTGGCACATGGGCCTCTGTGGAAGGTCTAGCAAGTGGCAGGGGTGGGGCCCATTTAAGCACGCCTCACTTATGAAGCCCTATCACAAGTGATAGTGTGGCCAGCATCGCAGTTCTTGTGTCTTAGGAGCTGGAGTTAAGGCCTTGGGGACTAGCTGGGCAGAGCGAAGTGCAGGGCCAGGCCACTTACTTCCTTCCAGAGGAGCCTCCCTCAGGCCACTTTCCTGGAAGACTCTCGGGGACAACCCATGGGAGCAGCTCCAAGAGAACCAGCCCAGCCCCCAGTCCCAGGTCACGGCCTGGCAGCAGTGGGTGCTGAGCTAGGAGGAGCCTCTGTGTGGCCTTGGGCTTGCCAGTTTGTCTCTGTGTCTGCTTCCTCATTGATAAAATGGGCTTACTGGCCATGGTGCAGATGACCCAAGAGGATGCAGGTGATGCCCGTGACAGCAGTCGCAATGCACATGGCAGTGGTAGAACTAGCCATGGTCACAGGCGTTACAGTAGTTCATGTTTCTTGACCCCTCACAGGTCTTTATGAGACCACTGTACATAAATAGGCCCATTTTATAGATGAGGAAACTGAGACACGGGTGTCCAGTGCCTTGGGGCTAAAGTGTGCAGAGCCCTCTCCACAGCAGTGCTGTTGACCTCTATTCCAAGTTGCTGCCCTACCCACACTGGGCTTGGCCAGGTCCCTCAGGGGTTGGGCAAGACCAGCCAGCGGCCATGCTGCCCTCTGTGTCCCAGCCCAACTTGGCCACCCATGTGGGAAGGCTCCCTGAAGGAGGCACCTCCCTGACCGATGTCGATGTGTTTCAGATGAAGCCCGCTCCAAGAAGTGTGGTGTCCTGGTGCACTGCCTGGCAGGCATCAGCCGCTCAGTGACGGTCACTGTGGCCTATCTGATGCAGAAGATGAACCTGTCACTCAACGACGCCTACGACTTTGTCAAGAGAAAAAAGTCCAACATCTCGCCCAACTTCAACTTCATGGGGCAGCTGCTGGACTTTGAGCGGACGCTGGGGCTAAGCAGCCCGTGCGACAACCATGCGCCGAGTGAGCAGCTCTACTTTTCCACACCCACCAACCACAACCTGTTCCCACTCAATACGCTGGAGTCCACGTGAGGCCTGGTGCACGGGGGTCATGGCACCAGGCCCCTGCTCGGCTCTCCACAAGGCTAGGTGGGAGAGCCCAAGCCTGCCACCTCTGGCCTGAGGAACCCCCAGATGTCGCCTGTGCCCAGAGACCCAGGCTGCTCGGTGTCGGAGCGCCCCTCACCATCCTTGGGGGCGGGGCCCGCAGGCAAGGTCTCCGTCTGCAGGGCTTGCTGGAGAGGCCTCGGCTCTTGGACACGTGGCTTTGGGCGTCCACCAGGGCCTCATCCTGTCCAGGATGCTCCTTTCTGCTGATGGCCCAGCCAGTTTGGCTATTTTTTAAAGACACATCCACGGACCTGAGTTTACTTTTTACTTTTGGCAGGTAAATCCAAGCTCCCTGGAGCACAAAGAGTGTTTGAGCTCTTCTTGATTTTTTTTTTTTTTTTTAACAAAAAGTGTTATTTTCAGGCTACATGCAACAGTGGATTGTATAACCCAGTATTTCATCCCTTTCCTGATCCTGCGAGAGAGAGAAATGTTATCAGTTTTGTTTTTCGTTCAATTTCAAAAAGCAAGTATTGTGTTTGTTTTTGTTTTTTAATGGAAAAGACAGACCCCATGTTGACCTTGACCAAATGCGTTTTGCACATGTGTGAAGCCTCCATTTCCTCGGCGGGCCCTTCTTGAAGGGGTGGCTTACTGCTCTTCAGGTATTGGGACCCCCAGTCGTGCCGCCTCCCACCCTTGGCCCAGTCTGACTTGGCCCTGCATTCGCCTGTGATGACTGCTGCAAGTTGTGATTGGTGGGCTGGATGGTGGTCTTTGCATTTTCTGCCCTCTCATCCATCCCTCTGGTGGTCCCTGCAGACCTCCCTGAGGCAGAAGGTGGGGAACCCGGGTCCCTGCCGCTGTCCCGCAGAAGGTGGGCTGCAGGGGGCGGCCAGGCAGTAGCATTAGCCCTCTGGGCTCTGAACCCTTTTATATACTTAGCCACTACTTCTGTCTGTCTGTTTCTCTCTCTCCCTCTCCCTCTCCTCTCTCTTGTTGTAACTGGGAGTGGAGGCCCAGTGGCTGGGGAGAGCTTAGGTGGTGAGACCCAGCCCTACCTTCAGGTTCTTCCCTCTCCCTAGCTGTCGCTTTGGTCTGGCTGCCACTGGCAGCCCCCTTGTCCCCTTGGAAGCTTGCCCTGCCCTCATCTTGCCCATGCCTTCTACTGCCAGGAGACTTGCACCCATTTCAACCCTAGGGCAGGGGCAAGTGGGGCAAGGGTGGACCAGCAGAAGGGGGGTGAGGCTCTGTTCACTTCCCTCTGCCTCCACAGAACAAAGCCACGGATTCCGTTATCTTCCTCCAGTTTTGTTCCTTCTCCAGCCTCAGTTTCACCAGGTGTCAGGACTGCATGAGGGCCTAGGGCAGGGAGAGGGGTCGGGCCAGGGTCCCTGATGGAGCAGCACTCAGCATGTGAGTGAGGCCACAGAAAACTCTGCTCCACTGCTTCTTACCTCACAGGGGTGGTTTTCAGGGATTCTTAAGGCAGCAGATTAAAATCTTGCCACAGTCGAGAAATTGACAACAAGCTTCCATGCTGTACATGGTTCTCTTTTTCTCTCTTTTATTTTTAAAAAGAAAACCCAGAAAGATGCACCAGATTTGTATAAATGAGGGTATGCCAGAAGGTGGCCAGTTTTGCTTTATGATCTTATGAAGGAAGATTTGTGACCCTACATATATATATATACACACACATACATATATATATCCCGAACCAACAACGGGACTTTGTTTATATTGCAAATAAATATTATTTTTTCTTTAAAATGAGTCGTGTCTGATAAGGGCTTGGGGCCTGGGAAGGAGGTGAAGGAGTCTCGACCGGTGTCCTAGTGCCTGCTCTGTGATGCATTGGCCTGGTTCTGCTTGGGGTCTGCTGGGCACTTGCTTAGACTAATCAAGGTGCCCTGCAGATGGGAGGGAGCAGCCAAAGTTTCTGGATGAAGCTGGGGCAGGTGGCATTTCCCCAGCCCTTAGGCACTGGCAGGCAGCGGCATCAGGGCTTTCTCTGTGGGCTTCTGCTGAAATCAAGGCTTGGAGAGGTTGTATGGACCAAATTCACACAACTGAGCCCCTGACTCGCCCTTCATTGTCCAAGGCTATCTGCTTAGGCATTGCCCAGGTTGCAGCCCCTAGAACCCTAACCTTTTCTCTTGCTGCTGTGTGGATGAGAGAGGAGAATGTGCATTTAACCCTGCCCCTGCAGGTCCTGGGATGTCAGTGGGCAGTGAGCAGGTCAGCCCTTCTTTGCTTCTTAAGGGCTGGGTGGCCTTGGACAGGTCCCTTAGGGCCGATTGCACCTGGTTCCTGAGTGCTGTTCAGCTTTGTGGCATGACGAGCACATTGTTGGCCTGGGTTCACAGGGAGGAATCAGGTGTGTACAGGGGAGGGTGGGCATCGGCCTCCGTCCAGGCTCCCCTGGGGGTAGGGTCTAAGCAAGGCCCTGGGCTAGAGCAGGGAGGAGGTCTGGAGAAGGATGGGGGCCACAGTCTGGGGAAGTGAGGCCCCCAGTGGGCAACAAGCCCCGAGTTACAGATCAGGAAATGGAGGCTCCAGAGTGGCTTAGGTCTCCCTTGCCTCTGGCTGGATCAGGTGAGCCCCCGTCAAGGACTTAAGAGGCCTGGAAGCTGACTTAGTTTCCCCACTTCTGACATTCCCTGGCTCTATCCCTTCAGCAAACCGCGTGATCAGCACTGAGCCGGACCCAGGTGGAAGGTAGGTGGGTAGGGCCGAGAGGGTGAGGGCGGCTCAGCCTGGGGCTTGCCCTGTTGGGGTGCCCAGGCTCTCCTTCTCTTCTCTCCCTCATCTCTGCTCTTCAGTTCCTCTGTACCAGAACACAGTCACAACCATCATGCACAGCCTGTGGTGAGGGGTAGAGGGCAGGTTCTGCCTGCTGTGGGGCCTGGGTGCAAATTCCAGCTGTGCGACGGCAGTCCCTCAGCTCTGCCCCCGAACACTCCCATCTGGAGCGGGGAAGAACCCTGCCGCTCAGCCAGCAGGCCTGTGTGGGTGGGAGGGGGCTTCTCGCTGCATCCTTGACAAAGGGGCGGTGCTGCTGTTGCTCCTGGGCTCCCTCAGGGCCCTGTTCCTTCTGTGCCAGGGGCAGGCAAGGGGGTGGGGGCCTGAGCAGGCAGAGACTGGGCCTTTGTTCCCTCTTGCTGCCCTTGCCCAGGCCTGGGGAAGCCCGCGGGTGCTGGGCTGGGGGCTGGGCCCTCGACAAACCGAGTAAGTGCCTGGTAGTGCCAGCGTGCCCAAGCACAGGACGGGGTGGGGGTGGGAGCAGTAGCCACCTCCTGAGCCGGCTCTTCAGACTGAGGACTGGGAGTGCCTGAAGAGGGCCAGCCCCGCCACTTACCCCTGTGCACTCTGGGGCCAGAGGTCTCTCTGACTGTCTGTGTCCTCTTTACCTGTAGAAATTCCTACCTCAGCACTGGGCCTGGCTAAGGTTCCCTGCGGGGGAACAGACGGCCAGGTCATGGCTGAGTGGCCGAGGCTCTGGGTCCTTGCTCTGTGACCTTGGGCTGGGCCACACTTACTGGACTGCGGTCCCCCACCCCCAGGTTTCAGGCTCCCATCTCATGGCCCTGCGTCCTGAGCTCCTCCTATCCCACCCCATTTCTACCATACTCTCCTCTGCAGGCCCTGCTTGCTCCAGGCCATCCGTGCCTGAGGCCCTCAGTGCAGCCACCCTGAGCTCCTGGACACTTGGCTCCCTGGGGGTGCACCTGCTTTATCTCTGTCCCCAGTCCTGTTGCTCTCCTGAGATTCTTTGCCTCCTTGGTCCCTGTTTCTGCCTCCTTTCAGCCTGGGCCCCGGGGACCTGGTCCACTCCTTGGCCGCTTAGTGTTCACATGGGAGGAGGATCCAAGACACTTACTCACTTGCACATTCATCCAGCAGCCATTTCCTGTGCCGGCTGGGCAGTCCCAGGGAGGGAACATGCCCGAGGGAAGCTCGGTGATGTCACGCTGGGTGGCAGGATAATGGGGCCCTCAACTTGTCCTCTGATTAATGAATCAAGTGCAACATGAGGACTGACTAAGGCTGGATACGAGGAAGCACTTGGAGCGCTGTGGAGCGGTGACCTTGAAGGGGTTCCGACAAGGAGACCACAGGAGAGATGAACGTTTCCCTAGGGTGGTCCCGCTCTGAGCCTGGGGGCAGAGGGAGCCCTCAGGAGACGGCCGTGCTCTGCCTGCCGCCCCCACGGGGCCCCTCCCCAGAGGGCAGTCATGCCTCGTGAATGGACCAGGGTTGGGGTGGGTGGCAAGCCTGCACTGGAGCCTGTCCGTCCCTGCTACTGCCCATGTACTATTGGCCATGTACTGCGCACCTGGGTCAACACCATGACTGCACTGTGCCACCCTCTGTGTCAAAATGGATATGTCTGGGACACCAACACCTACTCCCAGATCCTTGGCAGAAGCCAGAGGGCCTGATGTGGGAGCCAGCTTTCTCTGGAGGGAGCACATTAGCATGTTAACCTGTGGGTGCCCCGAAGGAGGGTGTCCAGGTCCTGATCCTTGACATCTTTTCCCCTGCTTGTTCTGGGCCCCACTGGGACACAGTGCTCTCACCTGACTCCTGAGACCCAGCCCACCTGAGAGCCCCAGGAAGGCTCGTAATCACTCTGCTCCCCAGTCCTGTGCTGATGGGGAAGGTAAGGTTTGCAGAGGGGTGGGGTGTCATAGAGTGAGGCAAGGTAGAAGCTGGGCCCCCCACCCTGCTGCCCTGAGGCTTTTCACTAGGCCCTGGCTCTGTGAGGGACCAGACACACACACACACACACACACACACACACAGTGTTGCCATCCTCTGACTAGACAAGCCCATGCAGATCTCATAGCAATGGAGGAGCCGCCTGCCTGTGACTGTAGCCTCCTCTCATCAGGGTGTGTTCTGGGTGAAGTCATCCCTTTCCAGGCATGGTCATTAAAGACTATCATTAGCAACTCTTAGAGGCCTTGGCCCCATTGTCTCTGGCTGGGGCAGATGAGCCCCCACAGGTGACCGTGACGCAGACTCTGACCCTTGCTAGAACCCCTCTTTGCCCAGGCAGCCAGCCCCCTTCCCAGAGCCATACTATTGCACACCTCCAGGGGCCATTGTCTGCCATGTAGCTTCCGTCCATGTGTGGGATCTCCACACGCCTCCCTCTGTGCCTTCACCTCCTCCTCTGGCCTCAGGGCTGCAGGCAGAGGAGAAGCTGCAGTGCCCTTCCACAGGGCATCATGGGCCAGGGAGGAACCTCTTTAGGGGACAGGGGAGCCCCTAGAGGGCATCATGAACAGGGCTGATGAGGTCTGGCTGTCACAATGAAGATCTAGTTGCTGAGTGGAGAGCAGCCTGAAAGGTAAGCGCGCAGGCCAAGGGACAGGGAGAGGCTGGGACAGTCATTGAGGGTAGGTCAGGAGGGCTGGAGAGGGTGCGAGAAGGACACATCTGCAGACCAGCAGGACTTGGGCCCCATGGGAATCGAGACCCATGGTGTGAACAGAGGGTCCCAGCTTGTCTGACGCCACGTCCACAGTGAGAGCCAGCCACTGTGCCACGCGGAAGGATATAGCTTAGCTGGGGCATGCGTGGGCCTATGGGACTCTGAGCCGCCACTCACCTCCCCTGAGGGAAGCTTGCCTCACCCTCACTGTGCAGCCACATGCTAGGCACCCAGGGAGAGCCAGGGGGCCCCAAGATCCGTATGCATCCTGGGAACTCCCCCAGGGCAGCACAGCCCTGACGGCCCATCTCAGAGCCTCCGTTTCCTCATCTGTACAGTGGGGATAAGAACTGCCAATTCAAGAGGAGAGAGCAGGATGAAGGGCCTGTTGCTCAGCTAGACCTCTGGAATAGGAGCCCAGGTGAGTTCGTTTAGCTGTGGCATCCCCACCCCTGCTGAGGGGCACCTCTCCGGCCCAACCATTGCCAATTTGTTGTGTGTGATCTCAGACAAGCCTCATCCCCCGTTCAGTTCTCCAATTCCCTGTTTCCACTGACAAGAGATAGAATAATGACCCTGAGGGACCTGGCCCTCAGATTCAGCACCACTCCCCTTTGAGCCTGCCTCTGGTCCCCCTAATTCGCATGCCCAAAACCTAGTTCTCTCCTCACCCCCTGGAACCTAGTATAGGGGCTGGGGCTGGGGCTCCCAGTGGAGGAACTACAGGAGCGAAGGCCCAGCTCACACTTTTCCCCAGATCCCTGGTGCCAGGCCCCTGTAGCCCTATTCCCTGGCCGCTGGGAGAGAGGCAGGCTGGATACCACTGTCCCTGTCTGGTTGCTGGGACTCGGGTGGTCTCACCAGCACCTCTGGGCAGGGAGTCTGGGTGTGGTTCTTCCACATCTCAGATTCTTTCCCTGGGCCTCCTTCCCAGAAGTGGCATTTCTGGGACAAACACCTCTGCTCCATTTTTCCAGACTGGCTTCTGAAAGGAACACCAAGTTGTGTGTCTTTTACGTTCAGCTATTACCGTTGCTGATTTAGAGAAGCTACATGTTGGCAGTGCCAGGCACACGGCAGGCGCCCAGGACAGCACTGGGGGCTGAATCATTCCTCAGTGTGAGGTCCTGCCATGCCCCTCATGCCTGGTCCTGCCTGGGATCCGTTCTGATGTAGTCGGTCGCCTGGCAGTTCAAATTGCAGTAAGAGCCATAATAATAACACACAACCATGGCCCTTGTGCTGGGCCAGGTGTCTTGCAGGCTTTACATGATAAACTCACTTAATCTCCCCAGCAACTCTCGGAGGCAGGTGCTGGATTATCCCCCACGGACAGATGAGGAAGCCAAGACAGAGAACTGTGAAACCATGTGTCAGGAAGGGGCCCCACTGGGGTCTGGGCACAGGTCTGGCTGCCTTGGGAGTCCTTGCTCTCAACTACTCCAGGCCTGAGAGGTCAGGAGACCTTTGGGTTTTGACCCCTTCCCATCCCTGACACCAGCTGGGCTCCCACCTGTGCCAACCCGAGGAAAGCAGCATGTTGTGGGAAGGAGCCCTGAGCTCCCTTTCTGAAGGGACTGCGATGCACGTGTAGGTTACCTGGGTTAGGCAGGGAAATGGAAGAGAAGAGCTGACAACAGCTGGGGAGGCTTGGGAGGGAGTGTCAAGTCAGGGCCGTCCTCCTGGAGTGCACAGGCTGGAGGGGCAGAGAGTCAGGGATACCCAGTTCTAACAGGTAAGGTAGTCTGGGGGCATCTCCCAGAAGGGGACATCTTCTAGTGGAGATGAACCTCCTGCTGTTCCTGCCTCCAGCCTTTGTGCGTGCTACGTGCTCTCCCTGGAATATTCTCCACCTGCCGCAACCTCCTTCAATGGGCTCCCTCTTTTCTTTTTTCTTTTCTTCGCTTCTCTTTTTTTCTTTCCCTCCCTCCTTCCCTCCTTCCCTCCTTTCCTTCCTTCCTTCCTTCCTTCCTTCCTTCCTTCCTTCCTCCCTTCCTTCCCTCTTTCTCTCTCTGTCTCTCTTTCTCTTCTTTCTTTCTTCTTTTTTTGATAGAGTTTCGCTCTTTTCGCCCAGGCCAAAGTGCAATGGTACAATCTTGGCTCACTGCAACCTCCACCTCCCGGGTTCAAGCAATTCTCCTGCCTCAGCCTCCTGAGTAGCTGGGATTACAGGAGCCCACCACCCACCCAGCTAATTTTTGTATTTTTAGTAGAGATGGGGTTTCACCATATTGGCCAGGCTGGTCTCGAACTCCCGACCTCAGGTGATCCGCCTGCCTCGGCCTCCCAAAGTGCTGGGATTATAGGTGTGAGCCACTGCGCCTGGCTTCTTTTCTTTCTTTCTTTTTCTTTCTTTATTTCCTTTCTCTTTCTTTTTCTTTATTTCTTTCTCTCTCTTTTCTTTCTTTCTTTTTCCTTCCTTCCCTCTTTCTTTCTTCTTTCTCTTTCTTTCTTCTTTCTCTTTCTTTTTCTTTCTTTCTTTCTCTCTCTTTCTTTTCTTTCTTTTTCCTTCCTTCCCTCTTTCTTTCTTCTTTCTCTTTCTTTTTCTTTCTTTCTCTCTCTTTCTTTTCTTTCTTTCTTTTTCCTTCTTTCTTTCTTTCTCCTTCCTTCTGTCCCTCCCTCTTTCTTTTCTTTCTCTTTATTTTCTTTTCTTTCTCTCTTTTCTTTCCTTCCTTCCCTCCTTCCCCCCTTCCTTCCTTCCTTCCCTCCTTCCTTCCTTCCTTCCTTCCTTCCTTCCTTCCTTCCTTCCTTTCTTCTCTCTCTCTTCTCTCTCTTTCTTTTTTTTTTTCACCGGAGTCTCGCTCTGTCACCCAGGCTGGAGTGCAGTGGTGCGATCTCGGCTCACTGCAAGCTCCGCCTCCTGGGTTCACATCATTCTCCTGCCTCAGCCTCCCGATTAGCTGGGACTCCAGGTGCCTGCCACCACACCTGGCTAATTTTTTTGTGTGTGTGTTTTTAGTAGAGACGGGGTTTCACCGTGTTAGCCTGGATTGTCTTTATCTCCTGACCTCGTGATCTGCCCGCCTCAGCTTCCCAAAGTGCTGGGATTACAGGCATGAGGCACCTACCTTCCTTCCCTTCCTTCCTTCCTTCCTTCCTTCCTTCCTTCCTTCCTTCCTTCCTTCCTTCCTTCCTTCCCTTTCTTCCTTTCGTTCGTTCTTTCTTGACATAGTCTCATTCTGACACCCAGATTGGAGTGCAGTGGCACGATCTTGGCTCACTGCAACCTCTGCCTCCCGGGTTCAAGTGATTCTCCTGCTTCAGTCTCCTGAGTGGCTGGGATTACAGGCATGAGCCACCACACCCAGCTAATTTTTGCGGTTTTTGTAGAGATGGGGTTATGCCATGTTGGCCAAGTTGGTCTAGAATTCCTGACCTCGAGAGATCTGCCCACCTCGGCTTCCCAAAGTGCTGGGATTACAGGTGTGAACCACTGCTCCTGGCCTGTCTGCTCTTTCCCTGAGTTTACTGCACATGTCTTCTCCTCCAGGAAGTCTTCCCTCACCTTGTCCCCCAGCTGGGGTTCTGATGCCTCCTCTGGCTCCCATGGCCCTCTGTGCAGGCCCATCCCTGGAGGTCTTGGTGACCAGGGTGCTGTGTCCAGCTGGACATCATCAGCATCCCTGGCCATATGTCTGGGGCACCTCTGGGAACTTACCTAGCTCTGGGTGTCAGACCTGTGTGACTTGTGCACAAAGAGGGGTTGCACCATCTGCCTCACTGTGTCCCCCCATATGTCCCAGAGTCACTGACTGCATCTGTCCAGGCCTTTGGTGGTGCTCTAGAGCTGTGGCTGGCGCTTCCGCAGCTCTGACAGGACCTCCTGCCTCTGCAGCCATGTTCACTGCCCACCATGATCGCCTGCCCTCCCCTCTGTCAGGTTCCAGCCAGAGAAGGGTCTGGCAGCTCCTGTTTATAAATATCTGCCACAGCCACAGCTAAGTGGAGGGGTCTGGAGGCCACGCTAATTGATTAATTAAACCCTTTCGGTTAATTAGCTCTGTCCCTCCAGGGAAAAAAGTCTAGAGCTGGAGCCAGAGCCTCCTCTGGGCTGGGGGAGGGTTTAATTAGCCTGGGTCAGGCTGAGCCTGATGCCAGCTGCTGGGGGCAGTGGAGAGCCCAAGAGGAGAGTAGTTCTGGGCACTGAAGCCAGTGGGCCACCTAGGCCAGGGAGAAGGAGACTCTCACTTCAACCCAGACCAGCCACTCCTGACCACCCCCACCCTGAGCCCCAGAGGCCAGAGGCAGTGGGACCTGGAGGAGGGAAAATGTGTACTTAAGAGGCAGGACCTGTGAGAGCGAAAGGGTGGAGGCTGGATCTGGGAAGATGAAGTAGTCTTTACTGTGATTTGTGTTCCTGCACAGGGGCTGAGGGAGGATCCAGACAGGGGCTCCCAGCCCTGGCTGCTGCTGTGCCTTGAATGCCACACAAGCGCTTGGGATTTCTCTGGACGTGGCATGGCAGGTTTGAAGCTAGGGTGGGATCCAATTAAGGTTTGGTTTTAGAAAGATCTCACGAGGGACAGCTGCTCAGGGGCGAGTGGATTGAAGGGACAAGGGAGGAATGGGGGCATGGAGAAGGGGCCTCAGGTTTCCAGAGAGAATGGAGGTCCATCATGTCTAGGGGCTGGTGGGGAGTGAGGTCCAATCTGGGCATCAGCCCATGAGCTTGTACTGAATGGTCCGGGGCCACCCACTTCCCTTCTCTGGCCCTCTCTCCCTCTATCCACAAGGTGCCCAGGGCTGCCCACTTCCCTTCTCTGGCCCTCTCTCCCTCCATCCACAAGGTGCCCAGGGCTGCCCACTTCCCTTCTCTGGCCCTCTCTCCCTCCATCCACAAGGTGCCCAGGTTGGGGGTGGGAGTGGGGAGGAGATGTTCTTGAGGTCACAGCCTCAGGATGTGAATGTCACTGGCATGTTGCCTTGTCCCAGGATAAAGCACCTTCTTTACCCCCCACCCCCCAGCTCTCCTTGGTACCTGCAGGCGTCTGATCTAGCAGTGTTCACATGTATGTGGAATACCTCATTTGTGATCTATTCCAGACAGGAGGGAGGAGGGAAAGGGAGGGGGACATAGTGGTGGAGGAGGGATACCTGTGCCCAAGCTGGCCCTGGCCCTGGGAAGCAACTGGCCACAGTAGGAGCAGGGAGCCCAGGACACCCCAACTGGCCACAGGCAGCAGGCAGGGCTGCAGTGCTGGCATGAAGCCTGCTCTGGGCCGGTCCTCCAGCTCCCTGAGTGGTTGCCCAAGTGGGAACAATGACCCTTTCACGTCACGCCTCCTCCAGTCACAGCAACTTTGGCGCCGCAGGACAAAGGGGCTGTTTCATCATTGTCGGGCTGGATCAACAGCCCGCCCGCCTGAGCCCTGCTGCCCCCACCCAGCCGGGCCCAGGAAGGGAGGCTGACTGCCCAGGCTGGCCGGAGCCCGGGACGGTCTCCCATCTGGCCCAGCCACATCCGTCCCAGGACCCTCCTCAGTTCCCACACCTTTGCCTTTTGGGCTCACTGCTGGCCTTCTATGAAGACACCTGGCTCTGCTCTGCTCTTTCCCTTCCCCGAGCCTTGGTCTCCCCATCTGTGGAAAGGGGGCTGGGAGAGATGGGCCCCCAGGCTCTGCTCAGGTCTATGACTCTGAGGTGTAAGCCTTTCTACTTGTACTCTCTGCCACACCCAGTCCTGGTCCCCAAGAGGGAGCATTGAAGTGGGATGGGCCAATGCCTCCTTGGGGAGGAGTCCCTGGCCCATGGGGGACAGGAAATAGAAGAGGCCTTGTGGTTTGAGTCCCTGCCAGGCCCGTGCCTAGACTTTTGTTCCCAGTGAATTTCCATGATGTGAGCTAGCCCAAGGCCATTTTTGCTCACTCTTGGGCTAGCTTGAGCCCTCCATGAATACTAGGCTGTACAGAGACCCAGGGGGACAGGGCTCTACCCAGGGTGGACTCTCTCCCCCATGCCCAGCTCTGCCTTCTGCCTTTGTTAGGGCCTGGGGGTTTGGGACCCTGAGCCCCACGTTTCCTCCCTTCTCCACATGTTGAGGGTTTGCTGGGGGCTTCCTAGTGGGGAGGGGTGGGAGGCCTTGTCTTGCTCTTGATGAAGAGACCCCAGTCTGGGGACCAAGACAGAAACTGCACCCTCTCACCCTGCATGGTCAGAACTGGGTCAGGAAAAATGCCTGAGAATCCAGCCATCGGGGGCCCAAGCCACATCCTCGGAAATAAGGGCTGTGGCACAGGTTGGTGGCCTCCTGGAGGGTGCTCACAGCCTTGGGCCTGCAGACGGCAAGAGTGTTGATAACTCATCACCCAGGGGTGAGGAGGGAAGCTCGATTTCCTGAGCCCCATGGGAATGCAGATGACTCTCAAGGCTGATGGGTCTGGGGGCTCACCCTGGGTCATCTGCGCAGCACAAACCATCCGGGCAGCCTGTGTTGAGAAGGCCCTGCTGCACGGGCCCAGATGCCGCTTCTGCTCAACGAAGCAGGGCACCCCCTCAATGCAGCAGACTCTACCCTGATGAGCTCTTTCTAACTCAGGAGTGGACTGAGTTAGAAACCGGAGGCACCTGGGTTCCACAGTCTTCTCCACTTTCCAGATGAGAATCCTGAGGCTCAGAAAGGTCAAGTGATCATTGAAACCCCACGGCAGGTGAGGGGCAGAACAGAGACTCAGCAACTGGGTCAGGATGCAGCTGGGTCGGGCTGGTCACCGCAGGGGCCTGGTCACAGGGTGACCGCCCTGGGTGCTGGGCAGTACACGGCCGCTGAGGGCAGACATGGCTACAAGGATGCTGGAGACCTGCAGGGCCAGGCCTGCTCTGCAGTCCCTATGGCTGCCCATCCCCGCAGCCATGGTCTCTGCCAGGTCGGCGGCACTACACACACATTGCCCATTTGCCCTGCCTCCCTTCCTCTGACTAAGGCTAAAGGCTCACCCCTTCAGGGGACTCAAGCTCTGGCACTTGTTGGCAGGAAATGCCCAGCCCAGCCTCCCCAGAGCCTGCCTGCCCTGTCACCCTCTCTCTGGGTTCCTTGGCAGAGGCTGCCAGGAGCACATGGTGGGGGTGAGGCTGCTCCCCTGGTTTGAGGGTGCTGGGCACAGCCTGGGCCAACATCAGGCAGTCGGGGGTAGAAGCGGGTGCTCTCTCATCCAGACCTGGCCAAGGACGCCTTCTGTCCCAGCTGCCAGTCTTGCTGACACCCCAGCCTCAGAGTCCTTGGTGCCTAAAGCTTCCTCGAGCCTAGTCAAGCCCAAGACCCAGGGAGGGGGTTAGGTGCCGAGCCCCCAGCAGAAGGGGAAAGCCTCGGCTCTGAGCCAAATTTCAACCTCCTTCAGTTTCAAGGTAGCCCCTGAACTGTGTCCATCCAAGGAACAGAGAGGTGGAGGCTACCCCAAGATGTCTGGGAGAGAAGTGGGAGTTTGGCCTCTTTACACTGGGGGCTTCCTCCTCTGGGATCCCTGGATGATCTGCGGCAGCTGCCGTAAGGGAAGAGGGATGGGGCTTCAGGCAACTTTTGGATCCAGGGCAGGGCCGCAGCTCCAACATAGCCTGCTCCAGCCTCTGCCCCAGGCTCAGGCCCTGAGGTGGCCAGCACCTGCCTGATCTGGGCTGTACTAGGCAGAGGAGGCTGCTGCGGCCTGAGGGCGAAGCACAACTGGCCTGAGTGTTCCTAGGCAGAGCCAGGAGGCTGAGGCTCTGGATCCTGACTCCAGCTCTGCTCCCGAAGGGCTGTGGGCCCGCAGCCAGGTCCCTGGCCTTTCTGGGCCTCAGTCTCCCCATCTGCACACTGGCTGGACTCCTGTAGAGGGCTATTGGCAGTCCATATTCTGCAAGTTCTTGCATCATACCTGGGAGGCAGAACACACCAGCAGGCCCCCAGCAGTCACCCTGTCTGTCCTGAGGATTTCTGGGAGGGGATCCTACTCTGTCCTCTGGTGAAGAGGCACTCTGAGAAAAGTACAATGATGGTCTGATGACAAGGCGAGCCGGGGCTGTAATTGGGGCAGCTGACAGGGTCCTCACAGAGGTGGGGAGACCTGGCCTCGAAAGGCCAACCTATAGACCTTGTTCCACATTCACACAGCACTGTTTATGCTGAAAGCTTTTTTGCCCAGGCAATAAAATACTGGGGCTGCTGAAAGTGCAGCCCTGGGGTGGTGGGCCTGGGATAGGCAGAAAGCCCCTTGCAGACCAGCCCCCTCCTCCCATCTTCCCCCAGCCCAGCAGCCTCCACTCCTGGACCTCCTGAGCACCTCCCTCTGTATAGGTGTCACTCCACTAGCATCCGGTGTCGGTGAGTGGTCGGTATGTGATCCAGCCCTTCGGTCTCTGGGCCTCAGCTGCCACCTGTAGGCAGTAAGTGCATCCCCTCCCCAAGGGCTGTGGTAAGGGTCAGATACCTCTGATGAACAAAAGCTCTGAAAACCACCTGTAATCCCAGCACTTTGGGAGACTGAAGTGGGAAGATTGCTTGAGCTCAGGGTTTCGAGACCAGCCTGGGCATCACAGTGAGACTTTGTCTCTACAAAAAAATCCAAAAAAAATGTAGCCGAATGTGGTTGCACTCACCTACAGCCCCAGCCACTCTAGAGGCTGAGGTGGGAGAATCCTCTGAGCCCGGGAGGTGGAGGCCACAGAACTATGATTGCACCACTGCACTCCAGTCTGGGCAACCAACAGAGCAAGATTCTGTCTCAAAAAATAAAAAAAGCTCTGGACACAGCCAAGCCAGGTGGTGAGCATCACATATGGCAGTATCCCAGTGGGGTGAGCTCTGGGGCACAGCTGAGAGTCTGGCTTTGAGTCAGACTGGTTTCCAATCTCACCCTCAGAGGGCATCAGCTGTATGCCCCTGGGCAGGGTACTTCCCTTCTCTGAGCCTTATTTAAATGGGGATCATAAAGGGACCTGTCTCATCAGGTGTGGGAGAACTTGTCTGAACCACCAGGCCCTGGGGGATGCGAGCAGCTGGTATTGGGCTGTGCCTGCTGGGGGATGGGAGCAGTAGCTCCCAGGCACCCCTAAGCACCCCACAGTCTGTGGGCTGGGAGTGAGTTTGGGTGCCTCACCTTGCTGGGGGAAGAGCCCTGGGGATGCATCGTCAGGGGCTGTCCAAGCAGCCATTGTGGAGTGTGCCCCAGTTGGAGGACAGAGGGGATGGAAATGCTGCCTTGAAGATGGGGGACACCGTCTGGTGACCCTGTGGGTGGCTGGGAGGATCAGGGTGCTAGGCCACTCTGCCCTGGCACTGGGTCTCAGGGAACAGAGGGCAGAGAGACGCAGAGGTCAGGCCCAGAAGGAAGGAGGCCTCAGGTGTCTCTCCTCTGGCAGCAGGGCTCCTTGAATGCTGCAGTCTGAGCCTGACCCTGGGCTGGGGGAGCCCTCGGACTGAGTGGGCTCAGCCATGCTTCCCCTCCCAGAAGAACTCTCCCTCCCAGGTACCTGGGCCAGCAGTAACCCCTGCTCCAAGCTGAAGACTTCACAGAAGTGCTTCTAACTCCTTCGTGAGGTTCCCACTGCACTGTGAGTATGGAGACGGAGGCCCAGAGAAATGCAGTGACTTAGAATGTGAGGCAGGAGAACCCAGAGCCCCAGCCTTTGGCTAGGCAGGAGGGATGGAATGAGGATGCTTCGTCCTGGGGTCAGCCCTAGAGAGGCACAGGGACAAGGCCACTCCAAGGCCCGCCTGTCCTGATCCTCCTGTCCCCAGCTGGCTGCCTCCTGCGTAGGCTGGCATTGCCGCTTCCAGGAAGCTGCCCAGCCCCAGGCTGAGTGAAATGCCTTCACTGTGCCCACCACCCTGTCCTGGTGCTGTGGGACTTGTTTGTCTATGGGAACACCCATAAGACTCCACGAGGGTAGGGCTGGCTCACCCACTCCTATGTTCCCACAGAGGGAGCAAGGGAAGCCCAGAGAAGGGACCATGAGGCTGTGGCGTGGGCCATGATGTCACAGCACGTCCTTCTATCCTAGGGGGAGCTCAGGCAGCCTCGTCCCAGGCCACAGGTATAACTGACCTTCTGAAGTGGGGGTGGGATGGTGTCTCAGCTCTCCCTGGCTGCCTCGTAACCCACCAACGGCGGGGGATCTGGAGATGCTTTCTGCAGGCCATTTGGCAACTTGAATCAAAAGGCCTAAAAATATGAACAACCTTTAATCCAGCAATCTCATTCCTGGGAATCTGCCCTAAGAAAATCACAGCTTGAAGGAAGGGAGAAGTGGAGTGGGTTAGCCTCTAACTTGATCTGTGGCTCCCTGGCTCACATTGGACCTGGCGGCTGTTGTCCAGCCTCCCCCAGTGAGATTGTTCCCTCCCATAGGATCATGTCCATCATCCTCCCCAAAGAATGTGGCCCACGGTGCCCAGGCCACTGCCCAGGACTGTGTTACACATTCATGGACCTTCCCTGTCCATCCTTCACCTTTCTGGGACTCAGGCTTCTCTCTGCCCAAACATGGGCATCCTAGAGGCCCCCCCCTCCAGGGAGTCTGCTCAGATTTCATCCATGGGCATCCTGCACCCTGTGTGCCCCCAGGTGGAGGTCTTTGGAGGCCTCTGTCCTCCCTGTGGGTATGAGGTGGCTCCACTCTCCATAGTGCTGTTTGACCACTCCCTGCTGAATTCCAAGAGTCTCTAGCGGGTGTGAGACTGAACTGCTGCCCTTCCCTAGGCATCATGAGGGCACCATGACAACACACCTGGCGGGTCAGCCTCATGCTCCCTGGCTTTGGCAGTGCCCGGCCTCAACACAGCATAGCCTGGGATGCCGGACACAGGCAAGGCCCCCCTCTTCCCCTCCCTCTCTAGGCCCTCGGGGGGTCATCTGTTCCTCCCCCCGCCTCCAGCCCTTGCTGCCTACAAAGTCTATTTTTCCAGCAGGAGGTAAGTGAACTTCTGCCCTGTGTTCCCTGTAAGTCCAAGAGACAGAGGTGGCTGGGTGCAGTGGCTCATGTATGTAGTCCCAGCCTTTTAGGAGGCCAAGGAGGGAGGATTGCTTGAAACCAGGAATTTGAGACCAGCCTGAGCAATATGGCGACACCCTATCTCTACAAAAAATTTAAAAATTAGCCCAGCATTGACTGGGCGTGGTGGCTCATGCCTTTAATCCCAGCACTTTGGGAGGCCAAGGCAAATGGATCACGAGGTCAAGATATCAAGACCATCCTGGCCAACATGGTGAAACCCTGTTTCTACAAAAAATACAACAATTAGTTGGGTGTGGTGGCAAGTACCTGTAACCCCAGCTACTCAGGAGACTGAGGCACGAGAATTGCTTGAACCCAGGAGAAGGAGGTTGCAGTGAGCCGAGATTGTGCCACTGCACTCCAGCCTGGCGACAGAGCTAGACTCTGTCTCAAAAAATAAAAATAAAAAAATAAAATATTAGCCAGGCATGGTGACCCCCACCTACTCAGGAGGCTGAGGTGGGAGGATCACTTGTGCCCAGGAGTTTACGGCTGCTGTGAGCTATGATCACACCACTGCACTCCAGCTTGCAAGACAGAGTGAGGCCCTATCTCAAAAAAAGAAAGAGAGAGAGTGACAGAGAAACAGAGAGACACAGGCCAGGCTACTGGGCAAGGAGTGCAGCACAGTGAGAAGGTACTTAATCCATTCAGCACCGTGCACCACCCTAGGCAGCTTAAACTGTGATACCTGATTTGTCAGGAGTCACAGGTAAGAGGAACTCAGGGAAGTCTCAGGGAAGAGGAACCTGTGTGGTTTAGCCCCTCATGTGTATCAGGCTCTGTTCTAGGCACATACCACCTTACTTCATCCTCATGGGAAGGAATTATTCTCCCCATCTTTCAGACAGTGAAATTGGGATGTACAGGGGGTTTCAGGCACCCAGCCAAGGAACTCAGCTATAATCCCGCAAACAGTGGGGAGGGAGTCCTTGAAGGCACAAGAGCAGGGAGAAGGGCGCAGGCCAGGTGGAGGCCTCTTAGGGACTCACAGCGCCTGTCCTCCTGAGACCTTGCAGGGTCACTCCCCATGCTGCCGCAGCAGGTGCTGGGGGTGTCTGCTCTGGCCTCTCCCGGCCATGCAGGCCCAGGCCCTGGCTTATCCCCCACAGCCTCTGCTGCAGCCTCAGGATGTGCCTGGAATTCCAAAGCTGAGCTGCAGAGACCATCTGCCCGGAGCCTAGCTTGCTCCAGGCAAGGCCGGGTTGGTCTCTCCACACTGCATGAGGTGCTGTGGCCTCAGAGGTCCTCACACAAGAAAAGGAGAGTGAGTTAACCCAAGGCCACCTGCTCCTGCCCCCACCGCACCCCACCCCAGGACCTGGGAGAGTGGTGCCAGGGGCAGCAGAAGCTCCTGCAGAGCCCTCAGCCCCTCTCTGCAAGCTGGCAGCTGCCCAGCCACCCACTTGGGCTCAGAGCCCTGTCCAGAGGGCTGAACGCAGAGCCAGGCAGGCGTGCCTCAGCCTCCTCCCCTGGTGTTCTGTGGGCTCAGACAAAGAACCCTGTGCAAAACTGGCTGCCCTCCAGTGAGGGCCACAGACGCCCTCCACGTGGGCTGAGCAGGTCATCCAGTGGAGTTGAGCCTGCAGGTATAGGACAACCCTGGGTTGGAGCCCCAGCTCCGCCACCTACAGCTGTGTGACCTTGGGGACATTGCTAACCCTACTAAGCTCCAGACTCCTCATTAGGAAAATGGGGAGTGTGAGACCAGAACCCCAGAGGTTTAGGTGGGGCAGTGCAGGGCCTGGCGTGATCATGAGAGTGCTGTTTCCATATAGTGAGGCCTTGTTCTGTGCAAGCTCTGCACGAAGACTTTCGTATGCTTTCATCTTTATGGGAAGAAATTTTTCTCCCCATCTTTCAGGCAATGAAACTGGGGTGTACAATGCATCTTCACAAATAGCCCATGAGACACACCTGTTCTCCAGATATGTGTGGCATTCTCTGCATCTTACAGATGAAGAAACTGAGGCTCTGCAAGGCTAAGGCACACCCTGTGGTCGTGAAGGAGAGATGGAGTGAGGGAAACTGTCTTTACGGGGCAGCCAGTTGCAGCTACGGGCTGGGGGCAGGAATGCAGTGTGGGACTGAACAGCATGACATGTCATGTATGTGGCTGGTGCCACTGAGGACTCCTTCTCGGGACCTCTCAGAGGTGACAGAGGGGTGGGAGCAAGCAGGATAAAAGAAAAGAGGAAGGAAGGAGGAGGGAGCTGCTGGAGAGGGCGGAGCCGAGGCCCCCAGACTGCCATGGACTGGCTAGGACTCCTTGCTGTTGACCTGGGCCCAGCACACCAGTCCCTTCATCCCAGCCTGGTAGGCAGAGAGGCCCAGGCAGAGAGGCCAGGAGGGTCCCCCGGGGGGCTGGGGGGTCTGTGTGTATGCAAGCATGCAGACATGTGGCGGTGTGGTCCTGGGGCCCTATCTGTGGCTACCCTCCAGTGGGCGTGTAGCGGGGTGTCCCATCTGCTCCCCAAGCCACCTAGCTTTGGTTTTGTTTTTGTCGTTTTGAGGCAGGGTCTTACTCTGTCACCCAAGCTGGAGTGCAGTGGTGTGATCATGGCTCACTGCAGCAAGGGGCTCAAGCGATCCTCCCACCTCAGCTTTCAGAGTAGCTGGGTCTGCAGGTGAGTGCCCCCATGCCTGGCTAAGTTTTTGTTGTTTTATTTTTTGTAGAGATGAGTTCTCACTATGTTGCCCAGGCTGGTCTCAAACTTCTGACTCAGGTAATGCCCCTGACTTGGCCTCCCAGAGTGCTGGGATTACAGGTGTGAGCCACCGTGCCCCGCCCCCAGTTTTTGTCTCTGACACTCGTGTTGCATAAGTGGGATTGATCTATACTAGCTGCAGCTGCCTTTCCTCCAGCAACAAGCTTGTGTTGCCTTCTGTGCCAGCTTCCATGTCTGGCTCAATGGGGTCCTGTGCAAAGACCTGCCATGGACATTTCCAGTTTCCCAGGGATTTGCCATTAAGGATTCTGCTGTCACAGACCCTCTTGCAAAGAGTGTGCTTGTGAGCAATGAGACCGCTGAGCAGAGTGTCTCAGTCCCTCTGAGTGTGCATCTGGGTACTAGGGTTATTGGCGCTCTGTGACTCTGGGCAAGCATTTCAACTCCCCTGGGCCTCAGCTCCTCATCTGTAAAACAGGGGAAAATAATTGGGCAAATCTCCCAGGATCATGAGAATTAAGTTAAATGAGGGAGTGCTGGGAAGCCAAGCTCAGTCAGTGTCTGGAGCAGAGCAAGAGAAGGGTGCTGTTCCCCAGGTTCCTGTTATTGTCAGTAGTGTCATCTGCCTGGTCTGGCTGGGATCTTGCAGCCAGCAACCACCCAGGTCCTAAGGGTGGGAGCTTTGCTAAGAAGCGTGCCTGGGCCTGGTCTCTGGTTCAGGGGAACTGGAGGCTTGGATCTCCCCTCTGGGTTAGCATGAGGTGACTCAACCCATGTCATGTGGCAAAAATCCTTTCCACACCCTCAGGTTCTCATGAATCCAGCCTTGGGTGGAAGTGGAGGCCCTCAGCCAGATTCAAAGAAGGACCCGTTCCGTGTGGAAGCCTCCCAGGGGCTGGGGTGGTGGGGCTGGCACCCATCCGACAGCCTGTGGGCTCCTTTCTGAGTGACCATCTTTTTCCCTGGCTCCCTCCCCAGGCCCCAGGGACTCTTCCTTTTACACACACTTGTCCTTTCCTGGGGTGGCCAAGGCTAAAGAGGACCCAGAAGCCCCCCGACGCTGATGATGGCCAGAAAGGTCCCAGGCCCCTTAAAGGCCCCCATCCCTCCACTGCCTGCCAGATGAATTCCAAGACTCCGCAAGGTGCCCCTTCCAACCATTCATCCGGAAAATACTTTCCAGAAAAGCTCTCAACTGCTTCTGGGTTATGTCCACTGCCCTGGACGTTGGGGCAGAGAAGAAAGCCAGGGTTCATCCCCAAGACTGGCCCCGGCCTCCTTCAATACCTGAACACGCCAGCCCTTAGAGACCCTGATAGTGAGGGCTGCAGAAGTCTCCACCAAAGGGTGATGATGAGTCTGGCTCCTAGTCCAGGCCAAGGGGCTCCTCACTCCTTCACCCTCCTCCTCCCGTCTCTGTGATCCAAGGCTTGGGCTCTTCTTGGCTCCCACAGGTGGCACTGTCATTATTGATGGTTCTTCCTGAGAGTCCAACAGATGATGGACAGGTGTGTCCCAGGGAGCTGTCAGGACCAGTGTGTGAGGCCCTAAAGATTGGCCAGAACAACTTCAGGGGCTCAGAAAGGGGAAAGGTTGTATTATTTATTCCCATGTGTTTGCTCAATATTGAGTTATTAATCTGTTCAGATTTATTGGGTCCTACTCAATAAATAAGAGGTGGGGTGGCCAGATCAGCCCAGGGTCTTCTGACAGTTTGTGGGTGACAGCTTTTAGCCATTTTCTGCCCTGGGGGTTTGTTCTGGCCTCTACTGGGCACCCGAGGCCCATCTGGGCAGACAGTGCTGTTCATTGGTCAGCTGAGGCTCTGAATGCAGCTCTAAGAGGCCTGCGTTCAAACCTCACTTTCTAGTGGTGTGACCTTGGGCTGGTGACCTCACCTCTCTGGGCCTTGTCCCCATTTAGAAAGGAGGACCTGGTGGTCCACAGGGCAGAGGGAACAGGGCAGGGGCCATGCACCTCAGCATGTGGGGACACACACAATAAATGCCCAGTGATGCAGCGCCATGTGGCTTCTTCCCTGTCCAATGTTTGGGAGGCTGAGGGCGAGGTCAGGACCCTGTGCCTGCTCCCTTGGACCAGAGCAGACCAAAGCCACTTCCAGGCCTCAGTTTCCCCATCTGTAAAGTCTGTAAATGAGTGAGACAGAACCATAGTAGAGGCCCTGCCATGGCACAGAATACAAAGAAGGACCACACTCCATGCCGACCGCAGGTCCCGAGTAAGCTGTGCACAGAGGGCCTTAGGATTTACTCCGAGGTATGGCAACCAGATGTCTGCGGCCAGCAGGCCATGGGGGCAGGGTGTCAGAGCCCAGGTCTAGGTGGCTTGAGAGTGGGGCCATGAGCTGCCCTTTGTTGAGTGACCCCGGGTTATCTCCTCCAGACAGCTCCTTCCACCAGCTCTGCCCTCTGGCTACCGCTTATCTCCCTGATAGATGGTCCCACTGTCCTGGCAGAGGAAGAGCTGCCTGTATCCTTCAGAGCCCTGCCTGCCTGCATGGGGCACAGCTGGGTGCAGCCTTGGGCTGAGGCACGTCAGCACGGCCGCTGAAGATCCCGGGCCACTGACCCAAGGGTCTTTTTTTTTTTTTTTTTTTTTTGAGACGGAGTCTTGCTCTGTCGCCCAGGCTGGAGTGCTGTGGCCGGATCTCAGCTCACTGCAAGCTCCGCCTCCCGGGTTCCCGCCATTCTCCTGCCTCAGCCTCCCGAGTAGCTGGGACTACAGGCGCCCGCCACCTCGCCCGGCTAGTTTTTTTTTTTTGTATTTTTTAGTAGAGACGGGGTTTCACCGTGTTAGCCAGGATGGTCTCGATCTCCTGACCTCGTGATCCACCCGTCTCGGCCTCCCAAAGTGCTGGGATTACAGGCTTGAGCCACCGCGCCCGGCCAACCCAAGGGTCTTGCCAGGTGGGGACGGGGGCTTGGCCCCAGGGAAGCTGGCTGGCTGCATCATGTTCCTGGTTAGGGCCCTTGGGGACTTTGGTGTGATGGGGAGACTCAGTACTGCCTTGAGTCGATCCTCACAGAGCACCCCCATCCCCTGCACACCCCCACCCAGCACACACACATCATGCAGTCTGGGTCATGGAGACACACTGAGCAGTGCCCCGGCAGCAGGGAGGGGCTGCTTTGAATCGTGACTCGTACATGACCTTAGCAGAAGCTGGTCTTAGGCTGCATCCCATGGGCTGGCAGCGGAGGGGTGCCCTGCGGAAGGGGAAGGCATGAGCAGGGCAAGCTGCCAGCCTGTCTCTGTGGGTCCTTCTGCCCTGACCTGCAATTGCAGCTGCTTGAATCCTGGCCGCAGATGGCGTGGGCGATGGCCCAGGCCCCCAACAGAGGGACAGGAGGTTCTAGGGCCCCAGGCTGGCCCAAGCCTCTCAGGGTCCTGCAGGACAGGATCAGTCTGTGCTGTGTTGTAGACGGCAGCTATGCCCAGAGATCGCACCTCCCACGGGAGAAAATGTCTTCCCTTCCCTTTGGTCAGGTCCATTGAGCCTCCTGGCTTCAGCCTGATGGGCAAAGGCAGGGTCTGTCTGTCCACAACCTCAGTGCCCAGGCAACCCCTGGCACAGAGTTGGCACTGAAGAAATGGCTGTCAATGCCCAAGCATGGTGGCTCACGCCTGTAATCCCAGCACTTTGGGAGGCCAAGGCAGGCCGATCACAAGGTCAGGATGTCAAGACCATCCTGGCTAACATGGTGAAACCCCGTCTCTACTAAAAATACAAAAAATTAGCCGGGTGTGGTGGTGGGCGCCTGTAGTCCCAGCTACTCGGGAGGCTGAGAGTCAGGAGAATGGCTTGAACCCAGTAGGCGGAGTTTGCAGTGAGCTGAGATCACACCACTGCACTCCAGACTGGGTGACAGAGCGAGACTCCAACTCGAAGGAAGGAAGAAGGAAGGAAGGAAGGGAGGGAGGGAGGGAGGGAAGGGCTGTCAATAAGTGAACCTGGGCTACACCTGCTTTGATACTTTCAAACACATTTGAATTCTTACATTCGAATGTGTTTCATTGAAAAAATTTCCTCACTCATTTGGTGCCCAGGTGGCTCCCAACACATGGTCAGTGCTACTGCTGCTGTGGTTAGCTTCCCTTAGCTTCCTGGCTGCCTGGGAACCAGCCTCTGCCAGTGACATTGGGGCTGGCTCAGGGATGGTTACATTTTATGATTGAGTGTAACTATCTTTGACATCCTCAGCATGAGGGTATGGACGTGCATTTTCTTTCTTTCTTCTAATTTTTTTTGGAAATGGAGTCCCACTCTGTCGCCCAGGCTGGAGTGCTGTGGTGCAGTCTCAGCTCACTGCAATCTCCGCCTCCTGGGTTCAAGCAATTCCGCTGCCTCAGCCTCCTGAGTAGCTGGGACTACAGGTGCATGCCGCCATGCCCGGCTAATTTTTTGTATTTTCAGTAGAGATGGGGTTTCACCGTGTTGCCCAGGCTGGTCTCGAACTCCTGAGCTCAGGCAATCCACCCGCCTCGGCCTCCCAAAGTGCTGGGATTACAGGCGTGAGCCACCGTACCCATCCTGGACTTGCATTTTCAATGCTATTGGCCTGATATCCTGACCTTAAATTTCTGCTAGCGGAAACACTGGTTTTTATATTTATTTACTCCACACTGGACACACACACACACACACACACACATATATATATATATATATATATATTTTTTTTTTTTTTTGAAAGGGAGTCTCACTCTGTTGCCCAGGCTGGAGTGCAGTAGTGCAATCTCAACTCACTGCAGCCTCTGCCTCCGGGGTTCAAGTGATTCTCCCACCTCATTCTGCCAAGGAGCTGGGATTACAGGTGCGCGCCATCATGCCCGACTATTTTTTGTGTGTTTGGTAGAGACAGGGTTTCACCATGTTGGCCAGGCTGGTCTCGAAATCCTGACCTCATGTGATCCACCGACCTCAGCCTCCCAAAGTGCTGGGATTATAGGTGTGAGCCACCGCGCCCGGCTTGAACATATATTGATTAAGCACGTGCTCCAGGGCTCATCCAGGGGGTGAGGTGATGGGATACAGCAGTGACCAAGAGAACACAGCCTGCTTTTTGTAGTGGGTGCAGACACCAATTGAATAATCATACAGTTGAGGTTCTCACTGCAGATTCCATGAGGAGCAGAGCAAGGGGCTACAGGAGCAGGTGCTATGAGCTGTCATAGTCTGGGGGCTGAGCAAGCTGCCCTGGGAGAGGGCTGGGATCTGAAGAGTAACTAGCAGTTAGCAGGTGAAAAGGACAGAGAACATATTCCAGGCAGAGAGGAAAACCTGGGCAAGGGCCAGACGGCCAGAAGGACCAAGAAAACCCGAGAGCGTTTGGGGCAGCGGAAGGGGAGGGAAGGAGTCGAGTTCCAGGGAGGAGGCTGGAGGGTAGGTGGCATCAGGGGCACACAGGGCCCCATAGGTCCAGCACTGGGGAGCCATGGCCGGCCATACAGAAGGAGCAGGAGGTTGGGGTGATTTTGAGAGGTCCCTCTCTGGCTGCTGGGTGGAAGGTGGCTTCTGTAGGATTTTACTCCCAAAAGTCTGGAGTTGATTTTGCTGGTATGGCCAGGGCTGCAGGTTTTATACTGTTCCCTGTGGTCTCCCCATGCCTGTCTAGACCTAGGGCTCCTGGTCTAGGAGGGCAGGATGTGGATTCCCGGCTAATTCATTTCTGAGGGCCCAGTGTCCATCACAGGGACAGACACGTGGCAGGGGCCGAACAGATGTGTGCTGAGCAAGGGAGGTCACTAATGGGGTGCTCCACTTGTCTGTCAATGCCTATGAAATTGTCTGGCCCTGCCTCTACCCACTGGCTTGTGTCCTCAACCTGGTCAGTCCAGGCAGGATGTGCAGGATGACAGGCCAGGCGTCCAGGAAACAGACTGTGTGCCTCTCCTCACGTGCACACGCTGGCAGCCAGCTGGGGAGGCTCTAGCCTGGAACCCACCTCAGCCATTTGGGGCCATATTCCCAGGACAGATCAGATGGGCAGCTAGTGTCATGCAGCCTGCAGAAGCCCAGGGCCCTACCCACGGAGTCCACCCTGGCCCCAGACTCCATTCAGGCCAAGGGGGGAAAGATGAAAAGTTGGGGGCAGAGGGTGGGTAGAGGTTAGGATGCAGAAAACCTTGGCTGGGAGTTTGAGGGGAGAAGCACCTCACTCAAGAAGGACTGTCCAACAGCTGCAGCTAGGTAAATTTACCAGGCAGTTGGTAAGCAGTGAGCTCTCTGTCTGGAGAGTTATGCAAGTGAGATCAGAAGCTGGAGGATCTCCCAGTTCCTCTCTTCCACCCCGTTAGGAATATTCCCCACTAAGCATCCTCTGTCCCGTTTGAGCCCTGAAAGTCATCCCTCTCCTGCCCTGGAGCAATTAGTGTGGTTGCCAAGGCTATGGGGCCTCGTTGTGCAGGTCCCTCCCCTCCCCACCTCACTCGTCTCTTCTGTAACACAGGAGTGGGTGAGCTCAGGGAGGTATTTTCCTTTTATTTCTGCATTCAACACCAAACAATAATTGCATTTATTCTCAACATCTAGAATAACTTTCTTCTAAAAGAAAACCACAAAAAGTCCCAAGCCAATTAGCAAAAACATAGGAAGCCACTTTCATTTCAGGTCACATGAAATAAAACCCATGTCCCATGTTTTCCTTGAAGTAAATTTAATTATTTCTCCAAAGGCCTGAGGCCATGTGGAAGGGGCCTAAGGGAGGCCAGTGTGAGAGATCCCAAGGAGCCCTCCGGTTGGGTCAGGCAATGGGTCCAGCCCTGCTTCTGCACAGCACTCCCCACCCCCTCACCCCTGCTCACAGGCCTCCTCCCTGATGAAATGCAATCCTCCCACTGTGGCTGACTGACACTCCTCCCCACCCCCCAATCTGGACAAACCAATGTTTCCAACAACTTCTTGATGCCCACTTCCTCACTTTCTGCTCCTGGGATTTTCATTCAATGCTCCTTCCTCCTATAATTGTCTTCCCCTCTCTTCCCCTCACCAAGGGCACATTCATTTTTGGGGTATCAGTGTATATGCCTCTTCCTTTAGGAAGCCCTCCCTAACCTCACCAGGCATTTCCACAGCCACCTGTGCACCTTCTCATTCTCTCCTGTACCTGGCACAGAGAATGTACCCAGAAAGTGTTTTCTGAATGAATGACCTCCCCCAGAAATGACCTCAGAACTCTAGGCTGGCCTTATCTGAACTATGCTGGCTCTAAGCTCGTTGTCAAACCCTAGAAGAGTACAGGCTTCCCCTGAGCCCTGGATGCTGGTCTGGGACCTGGAGATCCCTGAACTGAGGCGCAGGAGGGTGTGTGTGTCCTGAATTCTTTCTGAATGTGGTCCTGTGATCTGGGACTAGACCAACTGAGGGCCCTCTGTGAACAGGAAGCAGGAAAGAGAGCCGGGCCTCTGTTCTCCCACCCAGTCTCCAATTTAGAGGAAACGCAGCCTATAATTTGGAAGGCTAATTTGGTCTGGGGTTAGAAGGGAGCTCTCTGTGTGCCGAATGATGCCACGCTCTCCCAGGGGAGGAAGCATCCCCTCCTTGGGGACCTGGGGCCTCTGCTCTCAGTTGCAGGCCACACTGTTCCAGTGTGCTCCCTCCTGAGGCCTGAGCTGAGGCCCCTAGAGAGTCAGGCAGCTGGTTCTCAGCCAGGGGAGAGGGAGGGAGGGAGAAACCCAGGGCCAGACTCCTTGGTCACTGCCTGTCTGGTCCACTGACTGACTGGTGCTCCTGGCATCAGGAAGAACCAGTGGAGGGTCTCCAAGGACCAAGGCCACATGGTGAGCATTGCCCCAGGGTGCCCCTGGCCAGTAGGTCACGCCCATTCAGGCAAGAGCTCAGGAGAAACATGGGCAAAATGGGTACTGTAATGACATGGCCCGAGAAGCCTCACTCTCTAGCAAGCCTGACCCCAATTCCTGCCACTCCCTGAACTTAGGCACACTGAGTCACGTAAGGTCCTTCCCAGCATGACGGCTGCTGTCATGTTGCTTTTCCTCCTCCCCTGGGAAGTCCTCCATGTCCACCAGGCTGGTCCACTCCAGGCTCCTTTTCTAACAGGTAACTGGTTGCCTCCCCATCGGGATAGGGGCTCTGAGAGTGGGTCCCAGTTGTGGTCACCTTGGTGGTCAGAGCCCTGGCCACAGTCTGGCTCAGCAGAGCTAGTGATGACGGACAGGCAGAGAGGCTGCCCCACTCACAGATGTATGGCCTTGGGCAAGGCCTGGCACTTCCCTGGGCCTCAGTTTGCTTGGCTGTGGGCTAGGCAGAGAGCAGTAGTTGCGTATTTGATGACTAAGTGAATGAATGCATGCATGAATGAATGAATAAGGAGTTGGACTAGACAGTCTCCAAACCCTGGAGCTCAAATCCTCTACAGTTTCCCTCTCCTCATTTGAGTGCTAGTCTCTCTGCTTAGGCTTACGTCAGCAAGGGCTGGGGAGGGGAGAGGTCCTGGGGTCGGTCAGGGCAGACAGGAGCTGCAGGGAAGCTGAACGCTGGGATAGGGTGTCGGGTGACAGGGTCTAGGGAGAGACAGGGCAAAAAAGCTCTTCAGGGTGAGGGGTGAAGGTGCCCATCCCCGGACCTGGTGTTCAAGGACCCCAGCCTGTCTGCCTCAGCGTGCCATCCCCACGACACACCACCCCAACTCACCCACACCCCAGTGGCTTCTCTTGAAACTTCTGCTCAGCTCCAACAGTCTGTCACTGGGGCTGGTGATTCACACACTCCGCTCTTCTTTCCTCTTCCCAACTAATTATAGCTCCTGCGTGTTTTTCCCCCTGGAAAAATGTCTTCTTAAAAATATATATATATATCCCCAAGCCAGTGAAAATTAATTGGGTGAGCATCACTGTGTAGAATTCAGACTGGCTCCGAAGACAGGCAGGTCCCAGGTTGTGGGGGCGTCTACTGCCCAGCAGAGGAAGGACGGGCGTGGGACGCAGGGTGCACATGGGGACAAGCAGCAGAGGCTCCACCCAGCCACCATCCGACTAGCCATGGCTCTGGGGATCCTTTGGAATAACCGCCACAGGGATGGTAACGGGGACTCTACTGAGCACCACGGCAGGCTGGGCACAGTGCCAGATGTCTGCCATGTGCATTGACATTTAACCTTCTGACGCCTGCTGAAGCTGGCCTTGGAACTGGTTCCATTCTGTAGAAGAGGAAACTGAGGCTCAGAAACTCATCCAGGGTCACACAGATACAGTGGGGGGTGGAGTGGGGGTGTTGACCATGAGCCATGTGGTGCTGGGAGTTGGCTGGGGTGGGGAGGCATGGCCAGTGACCTGAGCAGGGGGAGGCCCAGTGTCATTAGGCTCCCCAAGGGACAAGCAGAGCAGGCACGAGGCCCTCTGTCTGGTTTCTCCCTCGCCTGCCTCCTGGGAATCACAGCGGCTCCCTTGGTACTGGGTCAGAGCTGGGACTACAAGTCCCCTAAGCTCTTCATGAGGCCCAGTGCGTGGCATTTGGAGCAGATGTCTGAGCAGGCATCCTGGCCAGGCAGGGAGGGTTCCAGACTCACAACGACAGAGAGGCGGAGATAATCAGAGACAGGACAAGAGAGAGCCAGGCAGAGCTAGAGAGGGGACAGGGAGTTACCAGTCCAACTGCTGAGGCAGAGAGAGGCAGAGATGGAGACTGAACCAGAGACACAGCCGCGTCTGAGTCTGAGACCAAGGGACAAAGATAAAACCCAGGGAAACAAGACGGAGAGACACAAGGGAGAACCGGAGGGCTGACGTGTAGGACAGAGACTGAAGAGAGGCAGCACCCACAAGAGAACAGGAGAAGGAAGGTGGAGGCCCACGGCCTCAGGCCAAGCCTTGCTGGGGAGGGTTCCTAAGAGCTGGGGCAGGCAGAGGGGCTCCAGGCCTGCTTTGGGTGTTGGGAACATGTTTCCTCCCAGCCTGTATCAATCTAGGAAGACTGCCTGGAGAGTGACCCCAGAGCAGGAGAGCATGTGGATGTTAGGACATTAGGAGAACCGAATGTGTGTGGGGCAGGGGAGCAGGTAGGAGGTGGCAGCCACCCTGGGCACATCCCGGGAGAGGCTCCTCTGGAACCCAGTCTCTGAGGGTGGCTAGTCTCTCCCTACCCCAACTCAGAGGCAAGAACCCTCCCCAGGGTATGAGGAAAATCCAGGCAGAGTTAGGCTGGCTCATTTCCTGGATAGGGAAGTGAAGTCAGTCTACGACAATCCCTCAGCACCCCAGTCCCCACCAGCCATTAGGAAATAAACCCCCTCTACCAGCTCCGAAGGCCAGGGCCCTGTCTCCCTGCTTAGATTCCTCAGGCGGAGCCAGGTCTTCTTCAGCCTACTTGCTTTAGCCTTCCCAGAACCCTCAGGGCAGAAGCTGCCTCTACCCTTACCTCCAGGCCAGACTGGAGACTTTCTCTCTCCAGGCCATGGCAGGACCCCTCTCCCAGACCCCCACCCCACTCTGCCTTGGCGACCCAGAAGGTGTTGACAGTCTTGGTAACCACAGGCAGACTGCCCTGGCTCTAGCCATCACCTCCCCCAACTTCTCTGGACACCTGACACGGCTGCTGCCCGCCCAGGGTCAGGGCTCAGTGCCCACGACCTATTAGCCAGGCAGCTGTCGGGATTTCCAGCACAGGGGGGCCTCTGGGGCTGACACCTCTCTCAGCCACTCTCTTGTCTGGAATCTGCTGGCCAAGTCTGCACTCTTCTGGGGTCTATGTCCGGACCCTAGAGCATCTGCCATGAGAAAAGAGGACATAGCAGGGAACAGGTGGCCTTGGGTGGCCTTGAGGCCATAAGACCAGCATAGGCCTTGAGGATGTGCCCTTGAGCCCCAGGAATGGGGAAAGAAGTGGCTGGTGAGTCCAGGCAGGAGGGTTGGTCAACGCAGGGGAAGGGCACCCGTGCAGCCTCCTCATTCTTGGTCCATGACCCTCAGTGGGCCCGGACACTGTGATTACCAGGGATGGAAACACCTTTTTCATGGGCCCCCCAAACAGACCAGGAAATCTCCTTTTCCAATAACTCATAACAGGAGACAACACAAGGTAGGGTCTGGAGTCAGGCAGCCTGGCTCCTTCCAGCTCAAGCTCTGGGGAGATGACTGAGCCTCAATTTTGTTATCTGTAAAATGGCGCTGCCAGTAATTCCCTTCTCAGACAATGCTGTGGATAAACAAGATTTTGTACATGAAACTGAAACATAAGTGGCTATGCTTTAGGCAGCCCAGCTCCTACCAGAGGCTCCAAACGTCTCCCTGGAGCCCCCTTTTTCCCTCTAGGCCCCTCCTGGCAGGAGGTGACAGGCAGCCCTCAGGTCTCCAGCCCTACTGCAGCTTGGGGAGGACCAAACAAAGACCTGAGGAAAAGGAGAAAGTCTGGATGGGGGCAAGGAGTCAGGAGACCTTGGTGTGGTCCCCTCCTGGAACAGGCCACTGGCAAGCCCCCTCCCTCTTGAGTCTCTGAGCAATGGGGATTGGACTGGCTGAGCTCCTTCCTGCTCCCAACTGGAATCTTCAGCCACCCTCTTCTCTCTGCACCTCCACTCTGGCCCCGGTCTCCTTCCAAGCCAGCCTGGCCTTTGGCCTCAGCTCCTCTGACAAGAAGAGAGGGAGAAGGGCCTGCCTGCCCCCACGGGAGACCATTTTTAGCCCCCTGAGGAACTCGGCGTCCTCCCAGCAAGGGTGCGTGGGTCGTAGCTGGGTATTAATAGCTCAGCTGGAGGAGGTGACCGGGACTTTGACAGCCAAACCCTGGAGGCCTCCCATCCTGGGCAGCAGAGCAATCCCCCTGTTGTCCACCCCTTTCTTGCTGGCTCTGAACTCCACCACTGCTGTCCCCCAGGGGTGCTCTCCTTCTCCAGCCCCCACCCCTCTGCCCCTCACACAGGATTGGTTTCTCCCTTGGTTGAATCTTCCTGTGGTCCCCTGGGGAGGGGAGACCTCTTGCCCCAGTTGTGGGTTGGTGCCTGAGGCTGGTCTGTGACCAGGCCCCGTGGGAGGTGAGAACAGAGAAGCCTGTGATAAGGCTTCCCCCTTGCACCCTTTTCCGCTGCCTCTCATTCCTGCTGGCTTACTCCACCCTGGCTCCTCCACTGGCCGCCGTGTGGGCTGGTCCCCAAATGTCTGTCCACCCTGGGCCCAGAATGGAGAAGAGGCGGGAAAACCCAGTTGGCAGAATGGAGGCCTGGAAAAGGTTCCCTGGACAGTACTGCCTGTCCCCTGCTCAGGTGGCCTGGGAAGTGATAGGGCCCTGGGCTGTGACTGGGGACCTAGAGCCTTGGCTCAGCCCTGCCCCTGAGGCCCCCATGCCATAGAGGTAGGGAAAGGGCACGAATCCACACTAGGCGTCTCACACACCCACCTCAAACACTCATCCACACTTAATAGCTCAGCCACCTCTGGTCCCTCGAGCCTACAGCCTTGAGGGTAGAAATCAGCAACGCTCAGGGAGCACGATCGGCGTGAAGGTGGGTGGTATGATCACCCACAGTTCAGAGATGAGCAGCCAGGTTTTCAGGGGAAGCACACTGAGAGCAGGCAGGCAGCCGGGGCTGGAGGCCTTCGGGAATAAGATTCGGTCCAAGCCCTTTGCTTTCTTTCTAGAGTCGGAGTCTTGCTCTGTCACCCAGGCTGGAGTGCAGTGACACTGTCATAGCTTACTGTAACCTCAAACTTCTGGGCTCCGGCGATCCTCCTGCCTCAGCTTCCTGAGTAGCTGGGACTGTAGGCGCCGCCACCGCACCTGGCTACCACCCTGTGCAGAGTCATGTCCAAGCCCTAGAAGCCCATTTTTCAGGCATCTCTTTGTTACCAGTCCTGCTCTGAGTCATCTCCAGAAAATAGGAAGACTTCTAGGTCTTTGGGGACCTCTTCCTCATGCAGTCATGGCCTTTGGGACCAGCCTGAGTCCTGACCCTGACCCCAAACTGAGCTTGGACCTTCATCCTTGTCAGGTTGTGAACAGTGAACCCGGCCCTCTAACTCCTGAGTCTGGACCTCCGACTGCTAGACAAGACTGAAGCCCAAACCTCTGGGCCCCAACTCTAGTTCGTTCGTTCGTTCGTTCCTTCCTTCCCTCCCTCCCTCCCTCCCTCCCTCCCTCTTCCTTCCTTCCTTCCTTCCTTCCTTCCTTCCTTCCTTCCTTCCTTCCTTTCTTTCTTTCTTTCAGACAGAGTTTCTCTGTCGCCTAGGCTGGAGTGCAGTGACGCGATCTTGGCTCACCACAGCCTCCGCCTCCCGTGTTCAAGCGATTCTCCTGCCTCAGCCTCCTGAGTAGCTGGGATTGCAGACACACGCCACCACACTTGGCTAATTTTTCATATTTTTAGTAGCGACGGGGTTTCTCCATGTTGGTCAGGCCGGTCTCGAACTCCTGACCTCAGGTGATCCACCGACCTCGGTCTCCCAAACTGCTGAGATTACAGGCGTAAGCCACCACTCCCAGCTAGTTTCTAAAGTCTCAACCCTTAGGCCCAGGATGAATCTGGGCCATCAACCTCTGACTCCCATCCCAGGCTGAGCCCCGAACACAGCCCCAGGCCTAGGGAATAGTGGTCCCCACTTGCCTTCTGAGGCTGTGTCCTGGGCTCACCCGGCTCCTCACCTCTAAGTTTCTCAACCTGGAGGTGGCCCTGCGAGCTCCTCACACTCCCTCCTCAGCCACCCCCGCCCTGAGTCTTGAAGCAGGCTGACACAGGGACACATCACACCAGGCGATGTATGACTTGGAGGAGCAGAGGCTGGAAACATATGCTATTTCTGGGCTGGATCTTATTGGTTTGGACCGTGAGCAAAGCAGAGCCCACAGCAGAGGGAAGGGAAACAGGCAGATGGGCCCTCAAACACACAGACACCACACCGCGTGGTGGGATGCAGGGGCCCTTGGGTGACCTGGGGCTAGAACCACGCTCCCCTGGGACAGAGAGGCCAGCGCCCACACCCCGATTGGAGGAAACAATTTTTAATGAATGTGACACACACATCCCCAACCCTGCACCTGGTTTTCTTTCTAAGGAACCCATATTCCTGGTGGCTCAGAATGGAAGCTGGATCCAAGTCCCGGCTCTTCCTGTAAGTTCTGAGACCTGAGGCAAGCTACTCAGCCTTAGCCTGCAATAACCTCAGAATCCTCATCTGGGAAATGGGACTGTGATGTTATCTTCCTTTTGGGGTTTTATGAGGACAAAACGCAACCATAGAGGCGGATTCCCTGCACAAGGCAAGAGCTCACAAAGGGGCAGCTACCAATATTTTCCCAGTGACCAAAGGCAAGTTGCTCCAGTTGTGGGGTCAGGCATCCCTTCACCCCTCGCTTCCGCCTCTACCCAAGGGCTCCTGGGGGACACATTTTGGAAACTCTTAACTTAGATTCTAGGCCAGCAGCAGGACCAAAAGTAGCGTTAGCTGACGATTACAGGAGCCGGAACAGCATGGAATTTGTCAGCATGGAATTAGGTCACAAAATTCTTAAAACAGAAGAGCCACAGAAGCCCAAAAAGCTCAACATCCCAGGATGCAGTCCTCCCCCAATTTCCTGGGCCGAAAATGTCGAGAGTTGACCAAGAAAAGACGAGCTCTTGCCTCGGACAGGAGCCTGGGCACTCTGGGCTCTTTCCCTACATGTCCCAGAGCACCCAGGGATGGGGAGGGCTCCACCACGGTATCCAAATCCCCTCATTTCCTGAGGATTGCCTGCTTCCCCTCCTCCTCCAGCTCAGATGCCCTGGATGACCAGTCATTCCTAGAGCACCCCCAACCTCGTCTGGCCACCTCTACTGACTCCTCCTAAGACTCCCCACCCAGGTGCTGAGGTCCTCTGGGGTGAATACCAGGGGGCTGTCCCTGCTGCCCTCAGCCTCCAGGGCCCTGCAGAGTGGGCTCCTGACGTGCTGGTGACCTCAGTCTCTATCCCCTCTGGCCTCCTGCTCCTCACAGGTAGAGTCAGGACAGGAATTGGCACTGTTGGAAAGTGAGTGCCCACCCATGAGTGGGGCACCTACTGGGCTTTATGTCCATCATCTCTGATCCAGGAATCCTAGGGCCAGATAGGGGCTTGGCATACCCAAGGCCACATAGCTGGGAGGTGGGAAGGGAGTCTGGTGTCTGACCTAAAGCTACTGTCCTGAAAAGGGAGCTGTGGAGGGAAGTCCCAGCTGTCGGACTGGCTACTCCTCAACAGGCAGCAGCAGAGCCCGGCAACCAGTCCATGCTGCACCCCAATTTCTGGAGGAGAGGCCCAGCCTCCACCATGGCTGGCTGAGCCCTGCCCCCTGGTGCCAGTCCCACATGACCTTTCCAGGTGGCTAATGAGAACCTGGGCACCACTCAGTAATTGGCCTCATTAGGCAGCTAGGGCTACCCAGGGGATGGGGTGGCGGATGCTGGGCCCCGTGGGGACTAGCCAGACAGCCGCCCGTTAATTACCTGAAAAATCAGACAATTAGGCTTCCTGCCACCCGCCTGCCCACGTCCTGCTGGCCCCTAATTACTGAGCGGCTGCTGAGCAGGCTGGGAGTGACCTGGATTTGGACCGAGGACCAGCCCCTGCCATCTCCCCCCTCCCCCACCCCCAGCCTCCATCGCATGCAGCAGGGACAGACAACTGGGGAGCAGCGTGTCTTTCAGGGGTGTTCCCCTGGAGCCCCCAGCCCCCAGCCCCCTTTCCTCGCCCTGTTCCCTTCCTGCTCACGATCTCTCCCGCTGAAGGTAGCTCTGGAAGAGACGGATGCCCGAAGCCCTGGTAGCCCTCAGGGAAGATGGCTGCTAGGGGAGGGCCAAAAACCCGGAAAGGGGCATCCAAGAGGTCTTGGTGAGGTAAAGTGGCTGCTTCCCCTCCTGTTCAGCTCCTCCAGGGAAAAGATAGCGGACTGTGTTCGGGAGTAGGAATGGCAGATAAGAGGAAGTTAAAAGCTCTCCTGAGAGCCCCGGCACAGCCCAGGGGATACTGGGGGCCCAGGCCTGCCCTTGGGGAGTGCCCTCACTCAGAAGAGGAGACGGAGCTGGAAAAGCAAGACCAGCATGCAGGGCCTGGCCTGACTAAAGTGGTCCTGGAAGGCTTCCCAGAGGCAGTGACCTTTAGGCTCGGTCAGGTGAGGTGTGCACTGTCCCTGGCAGAGGGAACAGTGCGCGTGAGGGTTTGAAAGTGAATCCTCCCCTGCAGAAAGCACAGACAGAGAGGCAGGGCACTCCCTCTGCAAGCACCGACCATGCACCAGGCAACTGGCTGGAGGCAGCTAGATGGGCCCTACCCCAGGAGGGAGTGGGGTGGACACACTGGAGTCTAGAGTGAGGCTGATCTGGGATGTGGGGCCTCCTGTCATCAAGGTCCAGCATGCAGGAAGTACCTCGGCCACCTCCTTCCTGACCTGTTTCCTTTCCTGGTTCTGTGCTAGGATTGAAAGTCCCTTTCTTTGTTTCCCTTGGGGACATGGAAGCCCAAAGGTACCTGCTCAGAAGGGCACTCCCAGCCCAGAGAGGTCAAGAGACTAAGCTGAGTTCCCCCACCCAGTCGGTTGGAGTGGGCCTCAGAGAGGTGTCCACTGTGGTCTTCCAGTGGGATTCTGGCCCAGCCAGAGATGAAGCCACCACAATGAGGTAGGAGACAGACAGGCAGGAGATGGGACTGCACTGGGAGGCTGGACACCAGCATTTGAGAGCTGCCACAAAAAATTTACACCACCCTCTCGTCCCTAAGCCTAACTCCAGGGTGGCCCCCTAGAGGCCTTGCTGCCAACCCACTCCTTCCCAAAGCTGTCCTTGATAAGGAGGCCAGGAAGGCTTTGTGAACTTCCTTTAACGCTCGCACTGGATCCTAGGGCTTGGGGTAGCCTGAGGCCAGAAGCTGGGAGCAGAGTCTGAGGGCAGAACAGGTGAAGCCCCCTTCTCTCCACCCCTTTCTGCTGGTCTGGGCTTGCTGACCGTCGCAGGAGCTACTGCTCTGTGCTCTGCAACGTAAATTGCAACGGCTGTCAAGGTATTTCCTGTCACACTACTTTGCTGTGTGGCGATTACTGCAGGGATATGGGGCCTCCAGATTTCTGCCAACAGCCTCCAGAGAGTCAGAGTCCTGTGACACATGCACACGTGTGCACCTAACCTAGAGCCCTGACTGCCTGGTCATCTCTGGGTCCACCTCTGCTGCATCATCATTGTCCACTAGGGCAAGCTGTACCCTGCACAACACCAGGACCCTGCTCGCACACACACCCTACTGTCATCTCTCTGTTCTTATTAGATTGTTCCCATGCTTACACCTTTGCAACCTCTGCGGGTAGATTTTCACCTGCTCATGACGCCTGACACACAGAGGATGCCTTATAAATGTGTGTTGTGTGGATCGTGAGTGGTTGATTCATGGATGGACAGATGAGTGATTTATCTAAGCTCTCCTAGCCTGCTCTAGTGGATGTAGGACTTGAACCTGGGTCCTGGGCTTCCACATGCTGCCTGTCTTATTTGGCATCCAGCCTAATCCCAGCTGGATCCCCTTCAGGATACAAGGGTGTCTGTACAATGAACACCCCCAGTCTGTGCCCCTACCTTTGGCTGCCACTGAACAGCCTGGGTCACCAGGTTCCAGGTGGGCCTGAGTTTCTGCCCCTGCTGCCTGGCCAGACTTAGGAAGGTGTCACACATCTGAAGGAAGATGACATTGCCTGGGCCAACAGAATTCTCCCATTTGATCTCACCTCCAGGATCCAGAGCTGGGCAGAGAACACAGCTAGGAGAGAGAGTGAAGACAGGGATGAAAAACAGGGGGTCCCTTACACCTCACCAGGCTCCCAAGCCAGTCAGGGAAAAATGAGCATCTGGAGCTTCGGCCCTTCAGGTGGGAGATCCTTAAAGGCCAACTTCTGAGTAGAAAACCTGTTCCAGGGGAAGGTGGGGTGGCACAGACTGAGCCCAGCAGCACAGTGGTCTCAGAGCCGGCAGGCGGCTGCCCCAGTTCAGCTCTGCACCAGCACCCAGTCAGCCAGACCTATGTACAAGCTGCCACCACGGATCATGGGCTCGGGTAGCCTGCTTCCTCCGAAGCCTCAACTTTCGTATTCAGAATCAGGTGAGCAATGAGATTAAATTTCAAAAGATCTCTGGGCACAGTCCCCAGGCATTCCACAAATTGTGGGCTACTGTGTATAGATCCACTTTCCAGAAGGGGAAACTGAGTCCTGGAGAGGTAAAGTGACATCCTGAGAGTAATGACAGAGCCAAGAGTGGCACACCAAGTTCCTGCCATATGGTGTGGCATCCTGACAACACTGCCTCCTGGCTTGGGGTGGGCCAAACCCAGAAGGTTCATGCATCTGGGATTTGTGGTCTCAATTGGGTATGTAGAGAAGAGCCAGTCACATCTAGTCGAGGTTGGCTAAGCAGGCCTCCAACATGGTACCTGGGTGACCCTCATGGCGGCTGATCCTGTAAGAAGCTTGGGAAGACCTTACCCCAATCTGCCCTAGGCAGATAGGGTCTGAAATTCTACCCTGAGCCGTTTTTGCTGTCCCTTCTCAATGTTGACCTCTGCCCTCCCTTCCCCCACACCCAACCTGGGGCCAGCTGCCCAGGAAGCTATCCTAGGCTACACATTTGACCTGAAACATCTGCTAGACATGGCCAGCATGGCCAGACACATATCCTTCCTGTGACAAGGTTGGAATAGGATGGGCAACACTGTCTTTGCTCTTTCTCAGGGCCATGCCAAGGTACAGGCTGTTCCTGGAAGATTGTGAAATGAGCTGGGCTGGGTGGGGGGACTGTGCCCATGGCCCTACAAGATACTGGGCAACTCTGGTCAGTGGATCGCAGGATCCCGTGATCAGGCTCCACAGGGCTACAGCTCGGCATATCAAAGCCAACAACTCACAGACAGGAAACTGGTCCTTTCCTGTGGGGAGGAGCTAAATGCCAACAACCCCATCCCCCAGTGTAACAATCTAGCACCTTCCGGTGATGATGGCGGGGTTCCTGTATGCCAGAGCCTGTGCAGGCTGGTCTTCAACATGAGTTCTCTTGATCTTGACCTTCCTGAAAGGAAGAGCTATCATTATTTCCATTCTGCAGATGAGGGTGTGAAGACCCAGACAGGGGTAGTCCTGAGATCACACAGCCCAAGAACTAGGCTCAGCCTGACCCTTGAGCAGCTGCTCCTCACTGGTACCAAGAATGTGGGTGTCATGGCCATTAACTACTAACTGATGTGCTGGTGGCTTAGTTGGGAGCAAGAGTGGATCTCAGAGCCCCAGGGCTGCGCAGAAGGTATGGCAGGCATGAGGCCTGAGCTGAGGAGCAGAAGGTAGAAGTCACAACAGGAGGACAAAACCTGGTTGGACCAGGCCTCTGGCCCTACTCCTTGAACAAGGCAAAGAGTTCCAGGTACCCGGGGTGAGGACAGAGGCAGCAAGGGACAGTGCCTCAAGGGGCAGCCTTCAGGTGAGGGGCTGGCTGCAGAGACTCACAATTGTTGGCTTTTTTTATTTAAAATTTTTAAAAATTGGCTGGGCATGGTGGCTCACGCCTGTAATCCCAGCACTTTGGGAGATTGAGGTGGGTGGATCACCTGAGGTCAGGAGTTCGAGACCAGCCTGGCCAACATGGTGAAACCCTGTCTGTACTAAAAATACAAAAATTAGCTGGGTGTGGTGGTGGGCACCTATAATCCCAGCTACTCAGGAGGCTGAGGCAGGAGAACTGCTTGAACCTGGGAGGTGGAGGTTGCAGTGAGCCGAGATAGTGCCATTGCACTCCAGCCTGGGTGACAGGAGAGAAACTCCGTCTCAAAAAAAAAAAAAAATTAAAAGAAAAAAAATGACTGGGCACAGTGGCTTACGCCTGTAATCCCAGCACTTTGGGAGGCCAAGGCAGATAGATCACCTGAGGTCAGGAGTTCAAGAGCAGCCTGGCCAACATGGTGAAACCCCATCTCTACTAAAAATGCAAAAGTCAGCTGGGAGTGGTGGCAGGTGCCTGTAATCCCACTTACTTGGGAGGCTGAGGCAGGAGAATCCCTTGAACCTGGGAGGCGGAGATTGCAGTGACCAGAGATCGCACCACTGCACTCCCGCCTGGGCGACAAGTGCAAAACTCCGTCTCAAAAAAAGAAAAAAGAAAAAAAATCAATGTGACTCACAATTGTTTTATAGTGCTCCCTTCCTTGTTCCTGCCACCAAAAGCCATCAAGCCACAGGTCCTCCTATAATCCTTCCCAAGTGCTTCATATTCTACCATCATAGCATTGAGGATCCTGGATGGAAATTCTGTGTCTATTGCTCCCAATGGATGGGGAGCTTCAGGAATTTGGCCACTTTTCTTTCACAGCTTGCCAGGTGACAGAAGGTCGATGAATATTTATTAAATGGGTGGGTAGATAGTTAAATGGACACATGGATTGTTGGATGGATGGTTGGATGGGTGGTTGGATGGATGGTTGGATGGATGGTTGGATGGGTGGTTGGATGGGTGGTTGGATGGATGGTTGGATGGATGGTTGGCTAGATGGTTGGGTGGATGGTTGGATGGATGGTTGGCTAGATGGTTGGGTGGATGGTAGCATGAAGGGCTGGCTGGTTAGTTGCTGTGTTAGTTTCCTATTGCTGCTGTAATAGATTATCACAAATTTCATGGTTTAAAACAACACAAATGTATTATCTTACAGTTCTGGAGGTCAGAAATCTGAAAGGGGTCTCACTGGACTAAAATCAAGGTGTCAGCAGGATTGCATTCTGGAGGCTCTAATGGAGCATCCATGTCCTCTTTGCCTTCCCAGTTTCTGGGGGTTGTCATTTTTTCTTGTCTTGTGGCCCCTTCCTCCATCTTCAAAGCCAGCAATGTAAGACCAAGCCCTTCTCATGCTGCCATCTCTCTGGTTCCTCTTTTCCTCTTAAGAACCTCTGTGATTACCTTGGGCCCACCCAGATAATCCAAGATAATCTCCCTATTTTAACACCAGATGATTAGCAACCTTAATTCCATCTGCAACCTTAATCCCCCTTTGCCATGTTAAATAACATAATCACAGGCTCTAGGATTAGGATGGAGACATCTTTTGGGGGACATTAGTCTGCCTATTACAGATAGATAGGTGGTTGGTTGGATGGATGGGTAGATGTGTGGATAGATGTATGGATGTATGGATGTATGGATGTATGGATGGATGGATGGATGGACAGATGGATAGAGGGTTGGATGGATGGGGAGATGGTTGGATGGATGGATGGCAGACTAAGCCCTCCTGATTCCCCTGCCTCTGATGGGAATGAACAGTTTGAGACAGGTCATACATTGTTATGTCCCATCTCCTGTACTCTCTGTCACTATTAATATAGTGCAAGAGCACTGAATCAGGAAAGGGATGTTTGCCAGGCTCTGCATGTCTTTTTTTTTTTTTTTTTTTTTTTTAAGATGGAGTCTCACTCTTTTGCCCAGGCTGGAGTGCAGTGGCTTGATTTTGGCTCACTGAAACCTCTGACTCCTTGGTTCAAGCGATTCTCCTGCCTTGGCCTCCTGAGTAGCTGGGATTACAGGCTTGTGCCACCACACCCAGCTAATTTTTTTGTATTTTTAGTAGAGACGGGGTTTCATCATGTTGGCCAGGCTCAAACTTCTGACCTCAACTGATCCACCAGCCCAAGTCTCCCAAAGTGCTGGGATTACTGGCATGAGCTACTGCGCCCGGCCACCCTGCATGTCTTTCTCTTGCATTTTATCTTTCCAACTGGCTTTGGTGCTCCCAGAGGTAGGGAACTCTGTCCCACTTTCCAGCCTAGCACTCCCAGCGATATTTGACCCTTACCTGCTGCTGAATGAGAGAATGACTTTGTGGGACATTCAGTTGGGCTGGGAGATTGAGATGGGGGAAGGAATCTGGGATTCGCACCCCCTCTAGGTGAGTGTGATGGGATATCCATGAGTGGTAGCAGAGAGAGGAGCTCAGCCCCCAGAACCCACCCACTTGGGTGGGATGTTTTACTGGGGAGAAGGTGGTCAATTAAGTTTGTATTTATTCCTTAAGTTTGTATTTAATCTATTTAAATACCAAATACTATATACATATACACACACGTATATATACTCTATATATGGTATACATCCATGTAGTGTATATATACATACACATATATACTATATATAGTATATATACACTATAGTATATATGTGTGTGTATATATAGTATTTAAACAGATTATATATATAGTATTTGAACAGATAAAACAGTAGTATTTTAAAATATATGTGTGTATATATATATTTTAAGACCGAGTCTCACTCTGTTGCCCAGGCTGGAGGGCAGTGGTGCGATATTGGCTCACTATGACCTCCACCTCCCAGGTTCAAGTGATTCTTGTGCCTCAGCCTCCCAAGTAGCTAGGACTATAGACATGTAGTACCATCACACCTGGCAAATTTTTGTATTTTTAGTAGAGATGGGGTTTTGCCATGTTGCCAAGGCTGGTGTCTAACTCCTAGGCTCAAACGATCCACCCGACTCAGGCTCCCAAAGTGTTGAGATTACAGTCGCGAGCCACCACTCCTGGCCTAAATACAGTATTTGATTAATATAAAAGAATATCAGGCCCGGTGCGGTGGCTCACGCCTGTAATCCCAGCACTTTGGGAGGCCAAGGTGGGTGGATCACGAGGTCAGATTGAGACCATCTTGGCTAACACGGTGAAACCTCGTCTCTACTAAAATACTAAAAATACAAGAAATTAGCCAGGCATGGTGGCAGGCACCTGTAGTCCCAGCTACTCAGGAGGCTGAGGGAGGAGAATGGCATGAACCCAGAAGGCAGAGCTTGCAGTGAGCTGAGATGCGCCACTGCACTCCAGCCTCAGTGACAGAGCGAGACTCCATCTCTAAATAAATAAATAAATAAATAAATAAATAAATAAATAAATATGTGTGTCTGGACACGTTGGCCCACACCTATAATCCCAGCACTTTGGGAGGCTGAGGCAGGTGGATCACCTTAGGTCAGGAGTTCAAGACCAGCCTGCTAACATGGCGAAACCCTGACTCTACTAAAAATACAAAAATTAGCCAGGTGTGGTGGTGCATGCCTGTAACCCCAGCTACTTGGGAGGCTGAGGCAGGAGAATCTCTTGAACCTGTGAGGAGGAGGATGCAGTGAGCTGAGATCACACCACTGCACTCCGGCCTGGGTAACAGAACAAGACTCTGTCTCAAAAAAAAAAAAAAAAAAGCCGGGCGCGGTGGCTCAAGCCTGTAATCCCAGCACTTTGGGAGGCCGAGACGGGCGGATCATGAGGTCAGGAGATCGAGAATATCCTGGCTAACATGGTGAAACCCCGTCTCTACTAAAAAATACAAAAACCAAACTAGCCGGGCGAGGTGGCAGGTGCCTGTAGTCCCAGCTACTCGGGAGGCTGAGGCAGGAGAATGGCGTAAACCCGGGAGGCGGAGCTTGCAGTGAGCCGAGATCCGGCCACTGCACTCCAGCCTGGGCGACTGAGTGAGACTCTGTCTCAAAAAAAAAAAAAAAAAAGAATATCTGCAAGGGACAATGCAGACAATGCAAAACAGTATAGTGGACACCTGCGACCTACCATACAACACAGAATGCGAATGGAACTTGCCTTGCTAGACCATAAGCTCCACAAGGCCTGGGCTTCATGTCTGCCTTGCTCGTGCCTGTATCTCCCCAGCACCATGAAGAGTGCCTGGCACCCTGTGGGCCTACAGCAAGAGTCCATGGGTGAGGTCCCCCGCGTGGGCCTCCCTATCCAGCTCCTGCCTCTCCTCGAGTATGGCAAATTTTGGTTTAGCACTTCCTAGGCTGTAGATAGTTCTATCTATCATCATATACACCTGAACTCCTCAAACGATATCATTTAGTTATACTTCGGGGGGGCTTTAAACATTTGGCTTTGAACTGAACATAGTCTCCTGCAATTTGCTTTTTCACCTCACGTGATGGTTCAGGATTCACCCATGCTGCTGTGGGAGCTGTGGCTGATTTCTCAATTTGCCTGTCACCAGATATTGGAGTTTTTCCTTAGGAACAGTGTTGCTAAAAATGTCTCTGGGGTGGGGAGTGAGAATTATTGTCATTATTGTTATCACTGGTCCTGTTCCTATTCAAGCAGGTTCACACTCCCTCTTCTCCTCTCGACCTCCCACAAGTACAGCCACTTCCCAGGCCCATTGGTGCCCCAGAATGAGGGTCCTTGTGACCTGAGCCAAACCTGGGTGGGGGTGGGAGAGGGTGTGGCAGGGGGCGCAGCTGTAGGGAACTTCTATCTGGATCCATGGCCCTTCATCCCTCCTTGAGTCACCCCTAAAAGCACATCTCGTCCCCTAGGCCCTATGTTTAGAATAGGATGGAATGGGAAAACAGACGGCAGTTGGACAGTGCTGGGTTCAAAATCAGCCCATCACGTCCAAGCCATGTGACCTCAGATAAGTCCCCCTTTCTAAGCCGTGGTCTCCTCATGTGTGATGGGGCATAACCTCAGTGCTGTCCTCACAAAGCATCTCAGTGCCAGAGGTGCTCAGTGAAGGGCAGGGAAGCTGAAGTCGCAGCTGCTGCTGTTTTCCCGAGGGCAGCTGCTATGCTCCATCGTCCCCAGATGCTATCAGGAACTTCAGAGAGCATCTAACCCAGACCTCTTTTACAGATGAGGGAACTGAGGCAATGGCAGGGGCTAGGGGTTCTCAGCCTGTTCCCTGCTGCAGGACGGATTGGGCCCACACCAGTATGTCCCCACTGCCTCCGTGTGCATGCAAGGGACTGCCATGCTGTCTCCCTTCCGCCACGCAGCCCTGGACCTGCCCTTGAACTGCTTGTGCAGCATCACGCTCTGGCCTGGCCTGGGGTATGAAGATGGGGATGGCGGGGGACAGTAGTGACCTCCACCTCCCAGGTTCAGGTGATTCTTGTGCCTCAGCCTCCCAAGTAGCTGGGACTATTACCATGCCACCTGACCCCAGGCTTCTCTCTGGGCCCTGAAGTCACCCTCCACTCTCCATGAGGCCCCAGAGTCCCCACTCTCCCTGACCTGATCTGCTGCACCTCGAGAGACCCAGGTCCTGCCTGCCCAACCTGGACATAGCACCCATTCTGCCCTAAAGGGTGGTCATGGGACTTGCCCCCTCTGCAGGCACCAAGGGGGTGAGGAGTGACAGGAAGCCTGATGCTGCTGCTCCAGACAGATGAGAGGCTGCCTGCAGAATGGGGGTGGAGGTAAATGCTTGATTTTGCAGTTGTATCCAGTTATCAGATAAGGAAGTTGAGTTCAGTGTCACACAGAAGGAACAGGACGAGACCAGACCTGACTCCTCTGCCTGATGCCCAACATGGCTTGCATTCTGGTGCCCTGCGAGAGGGCATGGAGGAGACTCCTGCCCAGAGCATCTACAGGGGGAGTCTCCTCCAAATCTGGTGTCTATGCTGGGAGGAGCACCCCCGCCGCAGCCAGGCCGCTCACCCTCAGTGATGCCAGTGCAAGAGTCAGGGCCAGCCCTTTCCCAGGTTTTCTCTAGAAGCACTGTCCCCAGGGAGCAGGCCTGAGCCTGGAGGAATGAGCGAAAAAGGGCCAGCCTCCCTTCAACAAGCTGCACTCCTTCCCACCTACTGACACTCACTCTTCTCCATTTCCTGTCAGGGAACCCCCTCCTGGCTGCCGCAACATTCCCTCCAGGTGCCGCCCCCGCAGCGCCCAGGCCCCTCCTCTGCGCCAGGGTGGGAGCTCAGCAATTCAAGTTATTTTTAGCCAAGCTGCATCCTCCAGGAGATTGGAGTCAAGGGGAAGCCACCCCCGCACCTCCAGGAGCTGCTAGCGGAAAGAAAGTGATCGATTAAAACCAGTGCTGCAGGGCCCTGTGCCAGGCAGGCAGCAGGTGCTGAGACAGGCAGAGCCAGGACTGTGGGCCTCTCACCTGCTGACTCCCAGGCACTGGTGCCGCGTTGTTAGGAGTGGTGGGGGTCCCCACATGTCCCTCACTGCCACCGCTCAGCAGCTGCTTCTCAGCCCAACCTCATCTGACCCTGTCCCCAGCAGCCCTGCCCACAGGGAGGACGGCCACCCCAGAGCCATCCCCTTCTTTTATCCCCACTCCCAGCGGGATTATTTGCCTCTGTCCCCACCAGCCTCTGCCCACCAGGGGAGATAGGGGAGGGCAGAGAAAGACCCCCATTTTGCCTGCCTGGTCATCTGTCCAACCCGAGCCTTGTCCTAGGAGACCTGCGGGGTGGGCGGGGACAACCTGACCCCCTGACTGCCAGCACCTGGCCCTGAGGATTATTGGGAAATGGGGACCAAAGTCACAGGCATGCACAGGAGTAGGCAGGTGGCTGGGGGATTAACCAGGGCTGAGGAGTGCCTGTGGGCGAGCAGTGTCCACAGGCCAGGCCCTGGTAGGTGCTCAGAATGAACAGGTCCCTGGATCCCCACCACAGCCTGCCAAGCAGGTAATGCCCTGCTTCCCCTCTCCCAGATGAGGAAGCTGAGCCTTGGGGTTGAGTCTCTGCTCAAGGTCACCTGGCTGCCTGGCGTCCAGGCAGGTCTGGACTGTGCTCCCCAGCCCTCGCCAGTAGCTGCCTGCTGAAGGGGTGCCTGAGAATTTGAATAGCTAACTACTGAGCGGGTATGGGGCCGATATAGAAAGAGGGACTAACAAATGCAGTATTGCAGCGGGACGCCTGCTGGATGAGGTGGGCCTGAGTCTCCCAGCACCTGCCCCCACCTTCCACAGACACCTCAGCACTGTCCACCAGAGTGTCACTCTTCCCGGTAGGCGTCCCCTTCCTTTTCCCAAGCTGTCATCAGTGTGAGAGTCTCAGGCAGTGTCCACGCCCAGGAGAATTTCAAGGAGCGGCTTTGACAGGGGAAAAAAAGCTGGGTGAACATGAGCAAGTCGCTTTACTTTTCTGAGACTGTTTCCTCCTCTGCAACGTGGGATTAACAGGCGAGGCCACTCTGAGGGTTTGGTGAGAACCAGCCACAATAAAGGCAAAGCTCCTGACTTCAACCCCCAGCAGCAGGCCCCTCTCTCTGCCTGCGCCCAGGATTTAGGGGTGTGTGCAGGAAAGGCGAGGGCACCCTCTTCGGGCCAGGCCTTGGGGGCTTCAGGGGCACAGTGACAGCTCAGGGAGGTCCAGATCAGCTGGGAGAGCTATGGGAGCAAATGCCAACCTTCACCCTCTCCAGCCCACTGTGTTCTCTCCACCTCCGCCTGATCGCACAGGGCCTGCCTTATCTTCCAGCAAGGCTCCCAGGGTGCTCCTCCAACCCTCAGAGGCTTTGTGGAACCCTCTGGCCTGGCTTGTATGAAGCCCTCTCTGGTCTACATCTAGGGGTGCTGTGACCACAGCTTCCTCCCCTCCCAGCCTCCCCAGCTCTGCACACCGTAGGTGCTCCAAGTGATCATGGCAGTAGCCCTGACACAGCAGATACAAGAGGTTTGGGGCTGGGACCCCCTCCCAGGACCTGTCCACAGCTCTGTCTGCTGCCTCAGGGGAATCTCTGGTAGCCTGTGTGGCCGACCTCGTTTACGTGGAGGTGGGAGTGGGCCATTTAGCAGCCCCCGGGAAGTTGAGTGACTTGCCAGGGACACAGTCAGGACAGGGCTGCTCTTGGGCCGGAACCCGCTGCCTGCAGCCACAAGCCCTTCTTGCTCAGGGGACACTCTCAATGGGACCTTTAAGATCCCAGCTCTCTCAGACTCGTAACTTGCTAGAGTCTCGTGTGCCTCCCTAAACAAGGCCAGACCTAATTCTCCTTCCTTACCCTATGTTGGCTGGGGCCTGGGAGGGGATTACTGAAACACTAAGTTTAGGAAACCCAGGAACACCGATGGTAGGGAGGCAGGCACCTCTCAGGGAACAGAAGTGGGTGAGGGCAGCCAGGGGCTTTCTCTGGACTCATGAGAGAAACGCCAGCAGTTGCCTTCCCATGGGGTGCAGGCCTCCTGTGGCCCTCTGTACCTAGCCACTCCTCAGGCCAACAGTAGCAAATGCACCCTCCATCCTTACCCTGGCTCAGGCCTCTCTGGTTCTCTCCCTGACTCTCCCTTATGTGTGCCCTTGGGTAAATTCATCCTCCTTCTAGACCTCAGTTTCCCCACCCATAGGCTTAGAGAGGGCAACTAGATGATCTTCAAACCCCCTGCTCCAGCGCTGGTTCCCTAAACTCTGCCAGGGGTTCCTGGGTCATAGCCCCTGTCTCCTGGGAGGGAGTAAAGTCTGGGAGACTTGGGGCTTGAAAACTTTGGGAGAAGATAGCTCCCTTGTTCATTCAGAATAATTCTTTCAAAGGTCATTTCATCCTGTCCTGTCTCCGTCTTAAAGAGTCCTCCATCTGATCCCTAGGAAGCGGTGGTCCTGGGATGCAGCCAGGGCATTAACCCCAGGACTGCTTGGTGAGCAGAGAAGTCCCCTCTCCCTGACCCACCAAGCCTCTCTTTAGTCTGAGCTGGGAAGGGAGGGAGGGAGGGTACAGGCGAGAGGTGCATCCAGGCAGGATGGGGTTAAAGGAGAAAGGGAGCTAGAAGGGGGCTGTGGTTGCCAAGGCAACGACATTGCTGGGGCCACTGGAGCCTGCTGGGGAGGGAAAGGAGAGGGGTGTCCCTCCCAACCCTCAGCTTCATTCTTCCTTTTCAGATGCTCTTTGTTAAAAGGGAGTCTCCGTAGCCTCTTTTTGTGGCTGGGAACAGGAGTGGGGAGAGGTACTCGGGGCTTCCATCCAGCCCTGTCCAACACCCTCATGTCACCCACCTACCCCGTCCCTTCCCTTCCACCCTTCCTGGCAGGTCAGTTTTCTGTGCTGTTGGACTTCTCTTCCATTTATACTTGGCCAGTCCCTGGCTGCCTGAGGCCAGCTGACCCCAGCCCAGGCCTGCTCAGGCAGTAGCCTGCCCTCCACCCAAGGACACTACCACCTCCTTTCTAGGCCTGCTCTGGATGGAGCAGGTGTGTCTGGCAGAGGCAGGGGCTGGCACAGAGGACGTCCTCACTCTGGGCATCCACTGATCATGGAGGCCACGGGCTTCTCCCATCACATGGCAGTCACTGTCACAAGGCCCCTCCATGGCCTCACTGGGTACAAACCACCCCTTGCTCCCCCAGATTCTGGTAGGTGTCTGGACTGCAGTAGCTCTCCATTTGGCTTTGGGACCTCTAGCCAGTCATGCCCAAGGACTCCATCTCCCCATCTGTGAAGTGGGGTGATAAAAACACTACCCCTTCCAAAGGCTGCTGTGCGGTCTCACAATCAAAACTGCAGGCCTCCCGAATGCACAGTGAGGCTCCAGGAGGCTTCCTGCCTGCTCAGCCCTGATGTTACTTGCCTCCACTGTGGCAGGAGGCTGAGGCTCCAAGAGGTGACTCGCTTTGCTGGTAAGTGGCAATCAGAATCGAAAACCAAGTCTGTCTGATGCCAAAGCCTGTTCCTTTAACCCACAAGAGGCATGGCCCTTGGGTAACTCCAAAGTGGGCCAGGATGGGCTGTGCCCAGGGATGACCACGGGCTCTACTTCCTCTGCCTTGAACCCTCTCTGGGTGAAGACACCTCACCACCACCACCAGGAACTTGGAGCTGAGGGAGACCTGACCCGGCCTAGAGAACCTGTTCAAAATGGACAGACAGGCACTGAATCTGGAGGTGGGGGCGGTGGAGGGTGCTGAGAAGCGCAGCTGTGAAAGCCCTGGGAGGCTGCAAGAGTCTCCCGCGGGAGGGGAGCGGCACGGTGCCTGTCTATAGCCCAGCTGCAGCACCAGACTCCATCCGCGATCCCACTCTGCCCCCTTGCGGACGATAGGCTCACATCCCGGCTCACTCCTGGGCTAGGTGGGCCAGGTGCGCCCCCAGAGGGTGATCAGGCCTGGGGCCGAGAGGGGCGTGCGCGCGATGACCTGAGGAATAGGCCGCACCTTCCAGTTTCTGCTGGAACTGACTCTCTTCTGACAGATACTGGAGCATCAGCCTGGCGTTGCATGCAGCCCATCGCCCTTTCCTTCTACCAGGAGCTTTGAATCCCAAGTTCCTGGCGGGAAGTGAACTTAACTCTATTTTCCCACCCTGCATTCCTTTTTTTTTTTTTTTTTTTGAGACGGAGTCTGGCTCTGTTGCCCAGGCTGGAGTGCAGTGGCCGGATCTCAGCTCACTGCAAGCCCCGCCTCCCGGGTTCACGCCATTCTCCTGCCTCAGCCTCCCGAGTAGCTGGGAGTACAGGCGCCCGCCACCTCGCCCGGCTAATTTTTTTTGTATT
>NC_037669.1:88160925-88179029 GCF_003255815.1 Theropithecus gelada
TTTTTTTTTTTTTTTTTTTTTTTTGAGAAAGAGTTTCACTCTTGTTGCCCAGGCTGGAGTGCAATGGCGCGATCTCAGCTCACTGCAACCTCCACCTCCTGGGTTCAAGCAATTCTCCTGCCTCAGCGTCCCAAGTAGCAGGGATTACATGTGCCCGCCACCACAACCATCTAATTTTTTGTATTTTTACTAGAGACGGGGTTTCATCATGTTGGCCAGGCTGGTCTCAAACTCCTGACCTCAAGTGATCCACCTGCCTCAGCCTCCCAAAGTGCTGGGATTACGGGCGTGAGCCACCATGGCTGGCTCCCTCCATCCATTTTTAAACCCCCAACCCCAGGTCATTCAGTCGCTGCTGGCACAACCCTTGTATCAGGAAGCTCACTGCCTCTGGGAGCAGCCCATAGTTTGGAGGGAATTCTGATTGCAAAAATGTCCCTTGTCCATGAAGCTGGCATTTGCTGTCCTCAGTCACAGCTCTGTCTTCTAGGGACACACAGAATCAGGTAGCCCCTCCCTCAGAAAGTTCTAAGCAGATCCAAAGTTCCAAAGCCCATCCCCCCCACACACACTTCTCTCTTGTGGGGGTAAAACACCCAGATAAAACACCCTGGTTCTGATAATCTTCACAGTCCGTCTTACCTGAAAACACTGGTAGTCCTGTCTCTCTGGAACCTCAGAGGCTGAGGGGCCCCAGCCCCCATGAGGAACGCCACTTTCCTCCACCTTGGCTTTCGCTTGTTGTTCTTTGGATCTTGTCCTTATTTTTAGCATCCACTTGCCACTGACTTTCTTTCCCCAAGCCCTGTCTCCCTCCCCTGAGGCCTTGTGGGGAAGATGCATGGATGGGACTAACAATGATTGAGCACCTACTGTGTACTTAACATAGTGTTCAGTGCTTTACTCAAATTTTCCAGTTTAGCCCCAGGAGGTAATTACTATTTTTATCCCCATGTTACGCTGGGAACTGAGGCTTGGCAAGCAAGGCTCTGGGTCCAGGAGAAGAGCTGACTCTTATCTCTGAGAAATCCCTCCAGGCCAGCTGGCTTCTTGACCCTGATTCTGTCATCTTCCTGGATTTGTGAAATGTGCACATTTAATTCCTCAAACATGTATCAGGTCCCCACATACTCCTGGGACTATGATAGGAACTGCAAAAACAACCCCAGGTGTCTCCAACCCCATCACTTTGCTGAGGAGACACTATGGGATTCTACTTGGGCATTGAACTGGGTGATGGGTCTGGACAAGGCCTGGACAACACCCTTGCAGGTCACATGGGTTGGGCTGATCACATCCAGCCCTATCCAGCCCTATCTTGTCACCCAGGCTCACATCTTTCTCTGCCTTGTGCCCAAGGCATTTGAGAGACACCTGGCTGATGCTTTGCTGGGTCCAGATAGTGGCTCTGCCCAAGGCTACTCCATGGAGGAGGCAAATGGACCCCGGCCTCCAGGCAGATTTGAGATGGGGCAAGAACCACTCACTCATGAAGGGTGAGAGTGTATCAACCCTGAGGAAAGGTTAAGTTATTTGCCTTTTTGTATGTGTGTGCCAGAGACTCCTTTGACATCTGGTGATATTTATTGACCTCTTCTCAAAATAATGTTTCAAAATATGTAAAATAGATTAGGATTACAAAAGATTTTCATGAGCAGAGAAAGATGTTCACAACTTATGATTAAATGCATAAAATCAGGTTACAGAAGAGTTCATATAGTGTAAGTTTCCATTTATGAAAGGGAGAAGGAGTGAAAAAGGGAGGGAGGAAGAAAAAGAAGGAAGGGAGGGAGGAAGAAAGGAAAGAAGGGAGAAATAAAGAAAACTATTCCTAGAAAGAATACTATCTTTATAGACATGGATGGCCCTATCATCCATCCCACTTTGAAAAGCATGACAGGGGCTGGGCATGGTGGCTCACTTGAGGTTAGGAGTTCGAGACCAGCCTGACCAACATGGTGAAACCCCATCTCTACTAAAATTACAAAAATTAGCCAGGTGTGATGGCAGGCGCATGTAATCCCACCTACTCAGGAGGCTGAGCCAGGAGAATCGCTTAAACCCGGGAGGCAGAGGTTGCAGTGAACTGAGATTGGGTCACTGCACTCTAGCCTGAGCAACAAGAAGAAAACTCCATCTCAAAAAAAAGAAAAAGAAAAGAAAAGCATGACAGGTCAGTGGCTCCAGGTCATGGCCCCCTTTGGCTCCTGAACAGGTCAAGTCACAGCCAAAGTTCCTCATTCTTGTCACCGACTCCCCTTTGTCTAATAGCTGGGATTTCACTCTGGGCCAATCCCTCACACAGCCCCAGTGGTACTGCATGGCCATCGTCCATCACTGAATCTGCCTCCCCCATCAGACCGTGACTTTTTGCTCACTGCTTTTTCTGCCTCTGTCCTAACAGTCTAGCTAAACCAAGTCACTACTCACTTTTTAGGAGCTGTGGGAGTCGCTCCCCAGCTGGAAGGCCTGGAATAGCAGGGCAGCCTGGTTCTTTTAAAGTCATCACAGGCTGGGCATGGATTACAGGCCCACCCCTGTAATCCCAGCACTTTGGGAGGCTGAGGAGTGTGGATCACCTGAGGTCAGGAGTTCGAGATCAGCATGGCCAACATGGTAAAACCTCGTCTCTACTAAAAACGCAAAAATTAGCCGGGCATGGTGGCAGGTGCCTGTAATCCCAGCTACTCAGGAGGCTGACGCAATAGAATCGCTTGAACCCAGGAGGTGGAGGTTGCAGTGAGCCAACATCGCACCATTGCACTCTGGCCTGGGCGATGAGAGCAAAACTCTGTCTCAAAATAAATAAAATAAATAAATAAAATAAAAGTAAATAAATAAAGTCATTGCAGCCCCTGTTGTCAGCCTCTACCCTGGCTTCTCTTTCTCAAGCGTGTGGCAGTCAGACCTCCTCTTCCCTGTCCCAGTCTCCAGAGCTACCGCTTCCACTTCCTGAGCTGAAGACTTGACTTGCTGTCAGGCATCACACCACCCCCATCTCCTGCAGTCCCTACCTCTGCCCACCAGGTTCTCCACCTGTGCTCAGCACCCCACAAGGACTTTGTTCCTGCAGAGACACTCTCCTCTGGGCTCTGCTGTTTCTTTCTTGGCACCAGGTCATCCATCAGTATATAAGCCTGCTTTTCATTCTACCAACTCACACCTGCCAGATATCTCTCCCCTTTCTCAGGAATGCTTCGGTAAGGAGTCATCCATATGTCCTGCCTCCACAACCTTCTTTCCCCTTCACTCCCCAAACTTCTGCAGTATGCGTCTGTCACTCCATGAACCCGGCTTGTTCAGGAATGTTCACTGGGCATGTGTTTATTAAGCTCTTGCTCTGTCTACACTGTGCTGAGTTAGGCAGTGGGAAAAGGTGATCAAATCAATCCCAAACTCAGGGCTCCTATGATAATGGATACATATACAAGTAAGTAAACAATGCAATTAGAGTATGGGAAAGTTCTATAAAGAAAGCAAACCATGGCCGGGTGCGGTGGCTCATGCCTGTAATCCCAGCACTTTGGGAGGCCGAGGTGGGCGGATCACCTGAGGTCAGGAGTTCAACATCAGCCTGGCCAACATGGTGAAAACCTGTCTCTACTAAAAATAATTCTTTAAAAAAAATAAAAATAAAAATTAGCTGGGCGTGGTGGTGTGCACCCGTAATCCCAGCTACTCGGGAGGCTGAGGCAGGAGAATCGCTTGAACCCAGGAGGCAGAGGTTGCAGTGAGCCGAGATCACACCACTGCACTCCAGCCTGGGCGACAGAGTGAGACGCCGTCTTAAAAAAAAAAAAAAAAAAAAAGAGAAAGAAGAGGAAAAGAAAAGAAAGCAAACCATGAGAGGACACAGAATAACTGATGAGATGAGGCAGAGGTTCTCTATTTTAGATAGTGGAGTCCAGGGAGGCCTCTATAGGAAAGAGCACACCATCCAAAAAGCAGGGAGAAGAGCAGTCCAGGTGGCCGGGATAGCAAGTCCAAAGGTCCTGAGGCAGAATACACATCTGTGCGTGGCACAAAAGAAAGGCCATGGGTTTGGAGAGAAATAAATGAAAAAGAGCTGTTGTCAGGGTCAAGTGGGGTAAAGAATTGATCTTCAATGCAAGGGGATGTCCTTGCAGATTTAAGGGACAGGATCTGATTTGTATCTTAAAACAAGTCCCCAAGCCCCACTGCTGTGTGGAAAATGAACTATAGGGGGAAGAGGTGGAGAGGGCAACAGAGTTGTTAGAGGCAGTGCTTGCTCAATTCTGATGTCCAACAGGCATCTCACATTTAATGCAACCAACAAAAATATCTGGCTCATCATTCCCCCTCAAAACAAAACAAAGCCCCTGCTCCCCACTCAATCTTCCATCTCTGTAAACAGCCCCACCATTCACCCAGTTGTCAAGCCAAAGACACAGGGGCTATCCTTGCCTCCTTCTTCTCCAGTCTACTCTTTCCTTGTCCACTCCTCTGCATTCCCACTGTCCTCCCTCAGGCCCTCTCTCCTTCCTCCCCTCTGCTCCTTCTCCACGAAAGAGGTGTGTTTTTGTTGTTGTTGTTTTGAGACAGAGTCGGGCCCTGAAGCCCAGGCTGGAGTGCAATGGCGCAATCTTGGTTCACTACAACCCCCACCTCCCAGATTCAAGCAATTCTCCTGCCTCAGCCTCCAGAGTAGCTGGGATTACAGGCGCGTGCCACCACGGCCGGCTAATTTTTTTTTTTTTTTTTTGTATTTTTAGCAGAGGGGGGGGGGTTTCACCATGTTAGCCAGGCTGGTCTCGAACTCCTGACCTCATGATCCGCCCATCTCGGCCTCCCAAAGTGCTGGAACTACAGGGGTGCTTTTAGGAACACAGATCGGCCAGGTGCAGTAGAAGGCGGAGGTTGCGGTGGGCCGAGATCGTGCCATTGAACTCTAGCCTGGGTGGAAGAGCGAAACTCCGTCTCAAAAAAAAAAAAAAAAAAAAAAAGAACACAGATCTCCTTGCCTAACATCGATCCCTGAAGGACTTCTTTCTCTTTCAGGATCTTGAATAAGACTTAAGAGCCAGGTCCTGGAGAAACAGAGAGGTGAAGAGGTAGCCTGAAGGGGGCGGAGGCGAGCTCGTAGCACTGCCTCCACGTCCGGCTTGGTTCTTCCGGGCCTCGGAACTTTTCTTCCCGGAGCGGAGGGAAGCCTTTTCAGTAGTACTTTCCGGCGTTATTGACCCTATTTCCCGTGCTGCACCGCAGCCCCTTTCTCTTCCGGTTCTAGGCGCTTCGGGAGCCGCGGCTAAAGGTAAGTGTTGGCCGCGCGGCATCCGATGCCATCCGCGACTTACGAGCGGCGGCGGGGCGCAGGCTGCGGAGAGGACGGGTGACCGACTGTGTGTCTGTGGGGAGCGAAGGCTGCGGGGTGGGAATGGTGTTTCTAGGTCCTAAGAGGGGAATGGCAGGGAAAGCCACTTTATTGGGGAACGCAGCTTTCCGGGGGTAAGGAGTTGATTTCAGGGCATCATTACGTGGGTTTGGGAGTCAGGGACTGGCGTCGGGTCGTGCAGAGTAAGTCGAGACTGGTGGAGGCTGCACATATTCTGTCTGCAGGTTCGTTTCTGGCTTCTGGTCTCACGTTCCACCAGATGGGTCGGGCGGGGGCCGGGTGGGCAGAGGTGGCCCAGCCTGGAGAGCCCCTAACCCTGATCTCCACTTTTGTCTTCTAGGTGCAGACATGGCCAAGTCCAAGAACCACACCACACACAACCAGTGTAAGTTTTTCGGGCCGTGTCTACATCCCAGACCTTGGCAAGGACTGGTTCAGGCAAACTGGGGCAGGGATGAAGGGGCACGTTTCCATTGTGGGCCTGAGGCTGATTGATTTCACCCAGTAATAACTTTAGGGTTATAGGTTTAGAGATCCACTTGAGATACACAGTGTTTTGCATTTAGTAGTAAGGGTTTCCCATATCTCAAGCGTAGCTGCTGTAGGAAGCGTTGGTTCTCCCAGACTTGCCAGCTGTGATGTTGGGTGGTCTTTATCAGAGGAAAGTTCTTTGTTGGCTTAATTCCCTTTTTTCTCCCACAGCCCGAAAATGGCACAGAAATGGTATCAAGAAACCCCGATCACAAAGATACGAATCTCTTAAGGGGGTGAGTGCACTGAATCACGTGGAAGTGTCTTTTCTTGGTTCCAGGTGCACAGTCAAGGCCTTTCATGTAGTTTTTCTCTTACTTTGGCTTCTGCCTGAGCAGAGCCTAACTGGCCTAGCCAAAGCCTGCAATTCCTTTTTCTACGCTACCAGACCCATAATAAAGCTTTCCTTGGTCTTCCCCAGCCTGAAGTGTAACCCTCTGGTCAGGGCATAACCTGCTCCTGGCCATCTCCCTTGCTTGGCAGTGGCATTTAGGGTAAGGAGTGGCCTTGTCTGAGTGTGTTCAGGGCACATTCCCACACTGACCAGCCTTATGACCTCGATCCGACCCAGTGCTGTGCTTGGGGTCAGCTTCTCTTCCTGTGTCAGGGAGTTCTAAGAATTAGCCAAGAAGGCTGGAGGGTCTAGGGGACGGCTGAGCGTGTCCCCAGTCTGTTCCTCCCCTTTTGCTCTCTGTTCTGTGGAGTAAATCACAAACTCTGGCCGGGCGTGGTGGCTCACGACTGTAATCCCAGTACTTTGGGAGGCTGAGACGGGTGGATCACGAGGTCAGGAGATTGAGACCATCCTGGCTAACACGGTGAAACCCTGTCTCTACTAAAAATAACCAAAAATTTAGCTGGGCGTGGTGGCGGACGCCTGTAGTCCCAGCTACTTGGGAGGCTGAGGCAAGAGAATTGCGTGAACCCGGGAGGCGGAGCTTGCAGTGAGCCAAGATCGCGCCACCACACTCCAGCCTGGGCGTCTGAGCAAGACTCCGTCTCAAAAAAAAAAAAAAAAAAAATCACAAACTCTGTGCCTCGGTTTCCCCATATTCTGCCTCGGCTATAAGTCTTTTGGACCAGACTTGGTATTTAATTGACACCTTTTTCTAAAGATGGGAGTGGGGGTGTCCCTGAGAGGATGTCAGGAAGAAACTTGGTGGAACCCTTGCTGTAGGAAGTTGAAACCCCGCAACCTTGGCAGACAGGGCAGCAAAGCGGCTTGTAATTTTGTTCTTGAAGGAGGTCTGTACAGCATTACCCAGGTGCAGTATCGGCTCCCTGGGGTGGTGGTACCCTTTTTCTGGAAATAGTTTCAGGAGGTTCGGTATTTCCACATTTGAGGTTGACTTGATGCTGTCTTTAGAATACTGGGTACCCCTATGGAGAGAGGCATCAGTGAGAGACTTGGGGACCCACATGCTGCCACCTGTACCTTTCCTGCTTTTCAGGTGGACCCCAAGTTCCTGAGGAACATGCGCTTTGCCAAGAAGCACAACAAGAAGGGCCTAAAGAAGATGCAGGCCAACAATGCCAAGGCCATGAGTGCACGTGCTGAGGCTGTCAAGGCCCTCGTAAAGCCCAAGGAGGTTAAGCCCAAGATCCCAAAGGGTGTCAGCCGCAAGCTTGATCGACTTGCCTACATTGCCCACCCCAAGCTTGGGAAGCGTGCTCGTGCTCGCATTGCCAAGGGGCTCCGGCTGTGCCGGCCAAAGGCCAAGGCCAAGGCCAAGGATCAAACCAAGGCCCAGGCTGCAGCTCCAGCTTCAATTCCAGCTCAGGCTCCCAAAGGTGCCCAGGCCACTACAAAGGCTACAGAGTAGGTATCTCTGTCTGCCAACGTGAGGACAGAAGGACTGGTGCGACCCCCCACCTCTGGGCTGCCATCTGCATGGGGCTGGGGTCCTCCTGTGCTTTTTGTACAAATAAACCTGAGGCAGGATTTGTTAGCCTCTATGATCCTGGGACTGGGTTTGGTTGCTCCATCTGTTGGTGTGGGAGAAGACATGAGTATGTGGGTGGTGGTGGGTGGGTGGGAGTCAGGAGATGGGGCCGTGTAGTGCAAGAGGAGGACCTAATGAATGAGAAATGATTGAGGGCTTTTGGGAAGCTCGGGCACATTGCTTGCTGGACTGTAAGTTGCCGAGCAAAGGGAGTAATATTTTTTTTTTAGACAGTCTCCTCTCATCCAGGCTGGACTGCAGTGACGCCATCTAACCTCACTGCAAGCTCCGCCGCCTCAGTTCACGCCATTCTCCTGCCTCAGCCTCCCAAGTGGTTCGGACTAAAGGCACCTGCCACCACACCCAGCTAATTTTGTTTTTGTATTTTTAGTAGAGATGGGGTTTCACCATGTTAGCCAGGATGGTCTCGATCTCCTGACCTTGTGATCCGCCTGCCTCAGCCTCCCAAAGTGCTGGGATTACAGGCATGAGCCAGTGCGCCTGGCCCAAAGGGAGAAATCATAAACGTCCTCATGAGGTCTTAACGCATACTCCGAGGAAGGGGAAGGGGCCCCGCTGAGCAGCTCTGCACTCTGGCCTGAGGTGTCCCAGACTTGGGTTATTTCGGTGCACCTGGTCAGCATCCACTGCTCTGGGCTATGTTAGTTCCCCAACAGCTAGGGATCCAGGAAGGCAGATGGTGGTGGCACTGCTTTACTCCCATGACTGGTTCTGACCCTGCTGTGCCCCTGAGTCAGCTGCTTCACATAGAGGTCTTCATCCTCAGCAGTCAGTGAAGCAAGTAGTAAAATAAGCATTTGTGGAGGCTTCCTATAGAAGGCACCAGGTGGGCACTTCCCAGCTGCACTTAATCCTCAAAACCAGCCTTGGACAGTGTGGAAACTTAAAAAGGGGTGCTGTTATGCTACAGCAGCAGGTGCAGCCCATGGCATGTGATCCCCTAATTCCGAAGTAGATATTATGATTATCTTTGTTTCACTGGTGAGAAAATATTGAAGATAATGAAGCTGGGAAGGGGTGGGGGTAGCATTTGATCCTAGGCAGTCCATGTGGGGCCCTAGGAGGCTTCAGTTGCCCAACCAGGGCTGGGACTGCTAGCTCTTGACTGTAATCCTGGCAGTCTCTGGGAGGCCAACTGCCCCTTGCCAAGGCCTGTCAGGTAGACATGGGGTTGAAAGGGAGCAGGAGCAGGAGCAGGTTGTGTTCTGAAGATGGTTTGGCCCAGACAGGCCACCAAGTTGATGACTTCCAAAGTGAGGTCCCAAGTGTTCCTGCCATGAAAAAAGTGATCCCTTTACCAAGTGCCAGTCTGAGGGGGAGGCCAGGTCAGGGCTTCAACTGGGCTTAAGATCACACCCAGCTGCTGCCTTCAGCCTCCAGCTTCTACATGGAATCTGCCTTGTGCTCAGGAAGCACAAATTTCCAGTTCTTGAGTCTCAACTCATGCACCTCCAAGCTCTGTCGTCTAAGGCAAACTATATTAGTGGAACGTGTTTCTTAATTCTTTTGAGAGAGTCTCGCTCTGTCGTCCAGGCTGGAATGCAGTGGCGTAATCTCGGCTCACTGCAACCTCCATCCCCTGGGTTCAGGCGATTCTCTAGAATCAGCCTCCTGACTATAGGCACATGCCACCACACCTGGCTAATTTTTTTGTTTTTTCAGTAGAGACGGGGTTTTGCCATGTTGCCCATGTTGGGTCTTGAACTCCTGAGCTCAGGCAGTCCGCCCGCCTCAGCCTCCCAAAGTGTTAGGATTACAGGCATGAGCCACTGCACCTGGCCAGTGAAACCTGTTTCTGCATTGCTAGTGGGACCTGGCATCCATCACAAGACTGCTGTACGGGTTCAATGTAAAGTAAGCCAGTCTAGGCCGGGTACGGTGGCTCACGCCTGTAAACGCAGCACTTTGGGAGGCCGAGGCGGGCAGATCCCCTGAGGACAAGAGATCGAAAACATCCTGCTAAACTTGGTGAAACCCTGTCTCTACTAAAAATACAAAAATTAGCCAGGCATGGTGGCGTGGACATGTAGTCCCAGCTACTTGGGAGGCTGAGGCAGGAGAATCCCTTGAACCCGGGAGGCAGATGTGAAACCCCATCTCTACTAAAAATACAAAAAGTAAGCTGGGCACGGTGGCGGGGGCCTTAGTCCCAGCTACTTAGGAGGCTGAGGCAGAATGGCGTGAACCCAGGAGATGGAGCTTGCAGTGAGCCCAGGTCGTACCACTGCACTCCAGCCTGGGTGACAGAGCAAGACTCCGCCTCAAAAAAAAAAAAAAAAACCAGTCTAAGTCCTGGCTCCTTGTCAACTGTGAGCAGGAGTCATTGTTATTTCTATTAGTACTAAGCCTGCAGTCCGCAGCCAGGCTCTGGACTTCTCTTCTGGCTACAACTAGAATCAAAAAATCCAACCACCCCCAACCCACCCATCTCCCCTGCCCCATGCTCAGGGAAGTCAGAACAGGATAGAGCAGATCTGGCTAGATCAGGCTCTGCTCTTGGGGCCATAGTTTACTAGTTTACTCATGGTAAAGCCTGGGGTCCTAGCAAGGCTGACACGGAAACCCACCTCCTAGGCCTCTGTACACACAGATCCAGGGTGCTGAGGCCCCTAAGATGAACTGACCTAGTCTAACAGGGCCCCTGCCCCTCTGTGGCCCCTGCTGCCAATACAACGGTGTACAGGTTTTGACAAGGGCCAGCAGTCACCGTTGGCCCTCTGCCTGCCCCTCATCTGGCAGGGGCCCAGCTGGTACTATTCTGGTCCTGTCTTAGGATCCCAGATGTACACCCAGGAAGATGGGAGTGGTTCCTGAGGTCCTTAGTATCCCCCTTCGATTGGAATGGAATCTCTGACAGGTCAGAACTAAGTATGGTGGCCACTGAAATAGGAACTGTGGCCCTTTCTTGCTAGGCACAGACATGGCTGGATGGTACCGAATGGGTGTGCTGTATCAAGGCGCACAGAGCAGTGTGGGGTAGTGGGGAAGTGCTCACAGCCAGGCTCAGTTTCCTCATCTGTGAAATGGAGATGGTAACATGTCCCCAAGGAAAGGAAAATTCTTGCTCCACGAGTGCCTTGCTGTTAGTAATTCAGAGACAGCCCTGTCCGTAGACTTTATTATTTGGAAGGGGGAAGAGGAGGTCCTTGGCACTGGTTGGGATGGAAGCCCCAGGGGCAAAGGTTGAGGAGTTCCAGGGCTCAGCTCTCACTGGGCAGGGCAGGCACACTGGCAAGGGCAGGCAGCAGGCGTGTATATATGTCCACCCCACGGAGGAACACAGCCTCATGCAGCCGTTCATCGTGGTCGTGCAGTAGCACAGGTGTGCGGTTCAAGGGTGAGAAGCCTAGAGCTGGGACCCCCACCTGCAGGGGCGAGGAGGAGCCATTAAGGGAAAGGCAGCCTCAGGCCCAGTCCACTGCCCAGGCACTCCATGCAAGTGGCTCACCGCACGGATAAAGCGGCTGTCAGTGGCAGCAGGCATGATCTCAGGCTCCAGAGAGAGGTTCCTATAGGAGAAAGAGCCTGATGAATGGAGAGGGAGAAAGGGAAGAATTGAAGGGGCAAGGGAAGGTGGGAGAGAGGCAGGAGAAGGGAGGGGGCAGCAGGAAGGAGAGGAGTAGGGGGCTGGGCTGTGAGGAGAGCTGGCCAGTGTGCTCACATGTCCTTGCAGACCCGGCTAAAAGCTGCCCACCAGGGGTTTGAGTCATCAGTAGGTGTCACTTGGGGGTGCATCCACTTCTGAGGGACGGGAAGGATGGCAGGATCAGGACATGGGCCTGGGCATGTTGCCCTATTTCCCATAGAGTGGGCTGTGCCTGGCACAGAACACCTCCCCACCCCCACTCCTTCACCTACCCAGACATCTGGGTGGCCAGTCCGGCCACAGATCCTCTTTCAGCCCCTCAAATGTCCTAGGTCTGGGATGTTCCCACTCTCCATCTACTTACCTCCTGGGCCATCCTTCAGATCCTAGCCCAAGTGCCCCTTCCTCAAGATGGCTCCCCGAGACCTCAGACTAGTTGGATACTCCAGTTAGAGGTTTTCAGAGTGCAAGGGGCCACGCTTTTCTGTACCACATGTATTATATAAAAGTACAGCTGGGCACAGTGGCTCATGCCTGTAATCCCAGTACTTTGCGAGGCCAAGGTGGGTGGACCACTGGAGGCCAGGAGTTCGAGACAAGCCTGGCCAACACGGTGAAACCCTGTCTCTACTAAAAATGCAAAAATTAGCTGGGTATGGTGGCAGGTGCCTGTAATCCCAGCTACTCTGGAGGCTGAGGCACGAGAATTGCTTGAACCTGGGAGGCGGAGGTGAGCCCAGATTGTGCCACTGCACTGCAGCCTGGGTGACGGAGTGAGACTCTCTCAGAAAAAAGTAATAGCATATAAATGTTTGATTTATATTTCCCTGTTTCACCATACAGGGGCGTGAACTGTGCCTAATTTTATTCCCCACAGCATTCCCCAGCACCCACAGTAGCATCTAGAAACTAATGCTTGTTGGAATAAAATGTGTCTATCACAGATAAAGAAATGCCCAGACATATGCAGACACACCAAGCACACACTCCACTGTTGCACACTTGGGTCTCCTCCAGCTCCCACACTCTCCCATCACATGTCCCAAGTCCATACCTGAGCAAACTCTAAGGTGACCCCCTCGCCAGCTGCCTGGCACCAGCTCTGCAGCTGCTCCTCAAAAGCCTAAGAGAAGGAAGATGAGCTGATCCCTCAGGCTTTCCAGAGGCCTCTAGGACAAGACTGAGGACCCAGGATCCTTCCTCCAAACCCAGGTGGAGGTGGCACCTTGAAGTCCACATCCGGTGCCACACGGAAGTCAAAGCTGGCGCTCATGGTGGCAGGTACCACGTTATAGGCCACGCCACCCTCTAGCTTAGTCAGGTTCACGGACGTCACAGCCCCCTCTTTCAGGTGGGGGTTTGACTGCAGCCTGTGGTGTGGGGACAGGGAAGCAGCAGCAACAGATAAAAGAGGTGGCTCAGACTCTATCCTCTGTGGTACCGCCTCCCAGAGCCACCCCACCGCTTCCCAGACTGCCTCACCTCTGCCATTCCTTCTCCCGGAATGCCAGGATGGAGCTCACAACCTTGTGCTACGAGAATATGAGGTTAAATGGGACAGTGGTCTCAGGATAGAGCCTCCTGAACTCCCAGACTCCCTCCCGGGGTGCCACGTACCAGCTTCTCTGCTGCTGTGTCCTCGATGAAGAGCGAGCCATGGCCTGGCCTCCCAGTGCTGGTGACCCGCACCCCTGGGGAGGTGTAGGGGGAAGGGAGTGTCTTCAGCATGAGGGGCTGGAGAAACAATCTGCCCTGGGGTGGACCCAGGTCTCCCCCTCATTCCAGGCTCCTCTGGCAGGGTCCTGTCCCCGCTCAGGGCCCATAGCGTACAGCTTGTTTCTGCCCAGTCAGGGCTTGCCCTCAGAGAAGCTCAGATAGGAAAGAGCTGGGAGGCAGAGGCTCTGGGTTCGAGGCCTTCTCAGGCCTCAACTTTTGCTGTGCAACTCTTCATAGGACCGTGCCCTTTCTGGCCTAGCCTCCCACCTGTAGAGTGAGCCCTCCCTCCAAGCTCATACTTACACCAGGGACTCCGCTCACTATAAAAGACAGTGAAGGCATCAGTGGGGTTGGCTATGCCTGAGGAGGGAAAGGGGGTTCAGAGGGTGGAGCAGCCCAGTCCCCACTAGCAGCCTCCTACTCCCTGCCTGGCTGCTCATCAGCTTGCCAACCTGCTCACCCTCATCCAGGGCAAATCCTGCCCTCAGGGCGTGGAACTCAGGCCGCTGCACGAACAGCTCCATGCCTTGGTGACCCCCAACCTCCTCATCTGTAAAAGCAGCAGGGCCATGAGATGAGGAGGCTGCCCCACCCCCACCCTCCCCTTTCCCAGAGGTATCTGAACCACTCCTACCAGGCACAAAGGTCATGTGGATGGTTCTGGGGAACCGGTGGCCCTCCACCTTCAGCCTCCTCACAGCCTCCAGGTACCTGAGGGGGCATAAGCCAGGTGCTGGGGGAGCCACCAGATGCTCAGGCTGGCCCGGCAGGCAGGGTCAGCAGGGTGGAGTCCTGTGCCCTGGACTTTACCCTGCCACACCCTGATAGGGACTCCAGAAAGTCCATGCTTCTCTCTGGGCTGCATCTCCCTATCGATGCAATGGTCATGGTAGTAATTCCTGTCCAAGGGGTCAAGGTGTCCCTTGGCCTTAAGTTTCTCCAATCACCCCTCCAGGTCCTGGGTCAATCCACTAGACCAGTGGGGACATTGTGGAGGAGCGGGAATGGAGGACACTCACTGGATGCTGACGCACTTCATGTCTTGGGCACCCCTGGCATAGATGTAGCCCTCAGAATCCTTGAAGGCCTCAAAGGGGTCGTGACTCCAATGTTCCTGGGGGCAGGGATGGGAAGAGGGGCCCAAACCTCCAATTTAGCCATTAATCCACTCTGGTCAACAGTGGCCCTTCCCTAGGAGCCCACCATAGGGTTGGAGTGACAGGTGGAGTGGTGGGGGAGGAAAGACGGGGGCTGAAGAAGGCAGCTGATTGCCATCCCCCATCACTGTCTCCTGCTTCCCACCCCCTAGTCCCTACCCCACTCTGGCCCAGATCTTGTTGCTGGACGAAGGCTGCTTGAGTGGTGTAATGTCATAAGGATGTTGAAAGTCAGTGCCAGGACTGGGACCAGGACCATGCGCTCCCTGAGGCTGGATCCTGGGGTCTGCATCATGTCTGTCCCCAACGTCTGCAATGCCCACCGTCCCAGGCCCTTACACACCTTGAAGACAGGCACCACATCCGTGTGGGAGTTGAGCAAGATGGAGGAGAGTGCAGGGTTGGTGCCTGGCCAGGTCAACACGGTCACCACATAGCCAGGTGCCACCTGGAGATGGTCAGGAGGGGAGGTGGTCTGAGCAGGGTGAGGAAGTGCCCAGGCCCACCTCCCTTCCCTGCTTAGGGCCCCAGGCTCACCTCCACTTTCTGACAGCCCAGGCCCAGCTGGCGGGCTCTCTCCTCAAAGAAGGCCACAGCAGCTCCTGGAGGCACAGAGTGTCTGGGGCTGCTTCTGCCTACTCACAGCTTCCCACCAGCCCAGGCAGCCCGGAGAAGGGAGCACACCCAGAAATGGGCTGCTGCCTCCCCAACACACTCCATATCCCTCAGAGACACTTGCATTTCCATCCCCAAGAAAGAAGATATTTTTGGCTATTCAGTGACCCTTTCTGGAAGGCCAGGGGGACGTCCAGCGTTGGAGGAAGGTGTTATCTTCCTTAAATATGGGAAAGATGACATGAAGAGATTCACCCACCATATCTCAGCTGATTAATCACAAAGGAGGAATTTGGGCCCACGTTCAGAATTCCCAGTCACCAAGTTTTTGTTTTGTTTTTTTTTTTTTTTTTGGGACAGGGTCTCACTCTGTCATCAAGGCTGGAGTGAAGCGGTGCGATCTCGGCTCCACTGCAACCTCGACTTCCCAGGCTCAAGTGATCCTCCCACCTCAACCTCCGGAGTAGCTGGGACTACAGGTGCGCCACCGTTCCTGACTAATTTTTGTATTTTTCTGTAGAGACAGAGTCTTGCCATGTTGCCCAAGCCAGTCTTGAACTCCTGGGCCCAAGCAATCTGCCAGCCTCAACCTCCTGAAGCGCTGGGATAAAAGGCAGGAGCCACCTCCCAGGCCCTAACCACCAAGCTTGATTCCCTAAGGGCTGTGGCCTTTGTCCAGCCTCAGTGGGCTTCTGGAGGGCTTCTCCTTCCCCTGTGGCTGCCTGAGGATTCCCCCACCACTCCTGCCCTGGGGAGTGACGTGAAGTTTTTCTTTAACCAGCTGCCATGAGTAACCTTGGGCAGCAGCAGAGCGTCTGGGGAAAGGATTCCTCCATAACCTGGAGGGGCTGCCTCAGTCTATTTACTTGGGCAATGACTGGAGGGGTTGGGGAGCCATTTGGGACAGCAGAGGGGGGCTCAGCTGGGTGACAGGTGTTGGAGGCTGGTTTAGAGCACAGTCCCCGTCCGTAAGGCCCCGTCACAGGCTCTGGAACCACCGTCTTCTCACCATAGTCAGGCTTGGGCTGGACGGTGCGGATGCGCAGGTACTGGCGGAAGAGCGTCACTGATGGATGCTCCTCCTCGGGACCCTTGCTGGTCATGGCGCTGCGCGTGGTGAGCTGGGAGCAAAGTGAATGGCTAACTACCCCTCCCAGCCCCTGGACCCGGTGCGCTCCTGCACACAGCCCGTCCCTACGGCGGCTCCCGGATTTCCCACAGGGGTAGGATTTCCCATTAAGGAGCACCCATTCTGTTTCAACTCTGGGCTGTCTGCTTCCAGCACATTTCCTTATTTAATCCCCCAAAAGAGCCCCATTAAGTTTGTGCTCAGAATGCCCACTTTACAGAAGAGAAAGCCGAGAGGCTCAGAGAGGTTCGAGGACAGCTCAGAGTAGCCCAGCGAGGTTTGAACCAAGACTTGTACTCCCCCATCCCTCAAAAAACAACAACAGGAAAAAACCCAACGCCTCCCAATTGCCCGGCTTCCAAGCCACGGGGCCCCACCTCACTCTCCTGTCGCTGAGTTCACGCTCGCCTCCCAGCGCCCGACCCTGACTGTGGCCTGGACTTAGGGTACAGCGAGGTCGCCTGCGAGGTCGCAGGCTCAGGACCGCCCCCGTCCGCCCACCACGTGCCCCGGGCCGGATGTCGGGGCGGAGACCAAAGACCGCCAGTGAGGGTCGTCCCAGCGCTTGCGGCCGCGTCGGCGCGGAAGTCCCCGCCCGCCTCCGGTTCGGGCCTCAGCGGGATTACTGGAGGTTTAGATCAGGATCCCGCCCCCGGGCAGCGGCCGCCGCAGCCAGCGCCGCCCCGTGAGCTGCGAGCTCCGGGCTGGCCCCGCCTTGACAGGCCCGCCCCGCCCCACACCACAGGCCTGCCACTCCTGCCCCCGGAGCTCAGGACGGTCCCGTCCCTTAAGGACGCCTCCTCCTTCAACCCCCGGATAGGGCGGGAGGAAAAGGGTCCGCCCCGAGTCTCTGAAGATGCAGAGCTGCAAAGCCCTCGGCCTGCGCCCCTGCGCTCCTCGGCAACAGCTCCCCTGTGCAGGACCCTGTGCAGGCCTCGGCCCCTCTGGGAGGTCCTCCTAGCGCCTCAGCTCCACTTGTACTGAAAGTTACTGGTCATTATCTGTCTGCCCACACTGTGAGCTCCACTTCCTGCGAGGTTCTGCCCCTGGCCATGCCGACCCCGGACACTGTGCCAGAAATGGGAATAAACGCATGGACAAGAGCACGTGTGACGGTGTGAGCGTGCCACTGCGTGTGCAGTCTATCAGTGGGTATGATTGTGTATGGGACAGTGTGAGATGGTGGGTCGGTGTGATGATGTCACTGTGAGTGGATGCAGTTGTGACCCTGGATGACAGTGTGAGGAAACTGGCTCTTCTGCAGCCACCGGAGCGGGAGGCTAAACAGGCACAGGTGTACCACTGACCCCCTGTAGGCCACAGCTGCAGTTGCCCACTTGTGCCCCAGCTGCCCTTTGTACTCCCAGCCAGGTCTGCCCTCTGCTCCAGGGGCTGAGTCAGCTTGGGGAAGGGTGAGGGACAAAGACTTAAATCTCTAGGCCAAGGAGGCACGCTGGGGGGAGGGGTTCTGTCCCACCTTTCCTGAGGTTTAAGTCTTGGCTGCTCTCACATAACATGAGGGCAAATGAACTTTAACTCATAACAATGCTGGCTAATTCTTTATTCAGTTATTTTTTTGATACAGTCTCACTCTGTCATGTGGGCAACTAGATTTTAACTCATAACAATGCTGGCTAATTATTTACCTATTTATTCATGCGGGCAAATAGACTTTAACTCATAACAATGCTGGCTAATTATTTAGCTATTTATTTTTTTTGAGATGGAGTCTCGGCTGGGCGCGGTGGCTCAAGCCTGTAATCCCGGCACTTTGGGAGGCCGAGACGGGCGGATCACCAGGTCAGGAGATTGAGACCATCCTGGCTAACATGGTGAAACCCCGTCTCTACTAAAAAATACAAAAAACTAGCCTGGCGCGGTGGCGGGCCCCTGTAGTCCCAGCTACTGGGGAGGCTGAGGCAGGAGAATGGCGTAAACCCAGGAGGCGGAGCTTTCAGTGAGCTGAGATCCGGCCACTGCACTCCAGCCTGGGCGACAAAGCAAGACTCCGTCTCAAAAAAAAAAAAAAAAAAAAGAGATGGAGTCTCACTCT